>NC_079199.1:104798608-105025086 GCF_029499605.1 Hyla sarda
TACCTCTATGTCCTGGAGATATATATACTGTGCAGTACCTGTGTCCTGGAGATAGATATATACTGTGCAGTACCTCTGTGTCCTGGAGATAGATATATACTGTGCAGTACCTCTGTGTCCTGGAGATAAATATATACTGTGCAGTACCTCTATGTCCTGGAGATATAGATATATACTGTGCAGTACCTCTATGTCCTGGAGATATAGATATACTGTGCAGTACCTCTATGTCCTGGAGATATAGATATATACTGTGCAGTACCTCTATGTCCTGGAGATATAGATATACTGTGCAGTACCTCTATGTCCTGGAGATATAGATATACTGTGCAGTACCTCTATGTCCTGGAGATATATATACTGTGCAGTACCTCTATGTCCTGGAGATATATATACTGTGCAGTACCTGTGTCCTGTATAAATATATATATATATATATATATATATATACTGTGCAGTACCTGTGTCCTGGATATATATATATATATACTGTGCAGTACCTGTGTCCTGGATATATATATATATACTGTGCAGTACCTGTGTCCTGGATATATATATATATACTGTGCAGTACCTGTGTCCTGGAGATAGATATATACTGTGCAGTACCTCTGTGTCCTGGAGATAGATATATACTGTGCAGTACCTCTGTGTCCTGGAGATAGATATATACTGTGCAGTACCTCTGTGTCCTGGAGATAGATATATACTGTGCAGTACCTCTGTGTCCTGGAGATATATATACTGTGCAGTACCTCTATGTCCTGGAGATATATATACTGTGCAGTACCTCTATGTCCTTGCGATATATATACTGTGCAGTACCTCTGTGTCCTGGAGATGTAGATATACATACTGTGCTATACCTTGGGCGCTATATACTGTGCGGTACCTCAGAAGGTATATACTGTGCCATACCTTGGGCGCTATATACTGTGCGGTACCTTGGCTTTTATATACAGGACCTGTGGGGTTTTCTTTCTTTTTCTTGGGGACTGAAAACCTTTAGGCCATCGGTAAAGAAGGAAGCGGCGTCTGTAGGGAATCCTAACACTCGGCCTTAAAGAGCGGATCCTCGGTGACGGTTCATCCTGTTGTTTGTTCTTATTTTGGAGGGAAAATAATTTTTAGTATCCAGGATGGGATCACAGGCGCCAATGACGAGATGTTACGTGGCTGATGGGGGGTGGGGTGTGTTATCCTATAGAGCGCCCCCCCCCCCCCAGTGACTTGTCTGTAGGGTTTGGGGTGACGCGTCCTCCTCGTCCTGACAATCACACTGGTTTTATTTTTGTTTTTTTGTTGAAATGTTTTGATAAATCTTTATCTGTAAATATCTCAATCCTAAATAAAAAGTATTTTCAATAAACTCTTCCAAACCAGCTCTTTGTGAGCCGTCCCTTATTGCTTGCGGGGTCTGGTCTGCGGGTTTTGGGGGGGGGTGGAGGTGGGGTGAGGTGACGGCTCTGACATGGCTGACCTCTGGAGCGTGTGATTCTAGGTTACACCTTCTAGTAGACATGGTGGATTGGGACGGTCTCCAGTATATGTTATGTAGCGCTCTCCTTGGATGTCAGACCCCGCTCCAGGTACGTCCCGCCATACTGTACGGTGAGAACTCCGCCTGCCTTGTGTGTGTCCGCCACTGGTCCGGGGTTCACTTGTCTGCCGCCCCTGGTGTAGGTTGTCTGCTTTATATTTGTCCCCCCCTGCAGTCCTTCCCCGGAGGACCCCACCTCACCGCATTAAACGTCCCCTCCTGATTATCATTACACATGACATCGGGCATGATGACACGCGGGCAGCAAATACTGCTTCACCCCCCTCTATGACGCATAGTGTGGACAACATGGCACCTGTGTAGTGAGCGGAGGGGTCGAAGTGTTCGGAGCCGTGAGGTGTACAGGATAGTGACCATTGATTCACCCGCTTGCCATAATCTGGTCTATATGCAACGTCTGATCTGTCTGGGTGCCCCCATTGTCGTGCGGTGTGACCCCTATCAGTGTGTGCCTTACAGGCTCTGTACCCATCTTGTCTCCCCCTCCAGGTGGCACCTACTACATCAAAACAACACGGAGTCAATGTTGGGGTCAACACATCGGCTGGCGCCTTCCAGCAAGCAGCGAGTTACGGCTCCCATGCCTATAACACCGGTAAGGAAATGTCGTCCTGATGATCGATCATAGGGGGACGGGGGGCTCCTGCACTTGTAGATATGGGAGTGTAACTGTGAATGTCCGCCCGCCCGCCCCCCGTGACACCCCCCATCCCCCTCCTTTGTGCCTCTTTCCTAACTTTTCCTTGCAGCACAGCGTCTGCTCCCCGCTGATGGTCCGAGCAGCAGCAGGTGCCCAGCTGTGTGTGGTCTCAGCTGATAGAAGACAAGAGACCCCCAAGTATGGACGCCATAACCCAGAGAATGACGCGCGCCCTCTTGTCTGCACTTAGATTGTATGATGCAGGAAGCAATGTGTGAGGGGGCAGCAGGGCCCGGGCTCTTGTTGTTCTTGGCCGGTCGGGGTCTTCCCTCCCTTTCCCCCTATGTGAGCGCTTTGTACTGTGGGGCTCTTGTGGTGGATTGATGTTTGGGGGATGTGATAAGCCGGGGTCCCGTGCTGAGGGCTGTGTCTGTTCACAGGCTTTGAGGACTTGGGCCAGGTTTCCAGCGTGGGGGATTTCTGTAAGGGTGCTTTTAGTGGGGCTTCTGCTGCTCAAAGCAAACCTGCTGCTGCTTGCACCAATGGACCAGGCGCTGGTAAGTGCTCTCCGCTTCATATCCTGGTCATCCCTTCTGCCAGTCCTGGATGTTAGCTCTGCCTGTCCGAACCCGCTCTATTGCCCCTTTTTTCCTGCCCCTCTTATTCTTATTTGTGCGTGCCTGCCCCCTCCTCTTCCTTATCGTGCATGTGCCTACCCCCTCCTCTTCCATATTGAGCGTGCCTACCCCCTCCTCTTCCATATTGAGCGTGCCTACCCCCTCCTCTTCCATATTGAGCGTGCCTGCCCCCTCCTCTTCCATTTTGAGCGTGCCTGCCCCCTCCTCTTCCATATTGTGCGTGCCTGCCCCCTCCTCTTCCATATTGTGCGTGCCTGCCCCCTCCTCTTCCATATTGTGCGTGCCTGCCCCCTCCTCTTCCATATTGTGCGTGCCTGCCCCCTCCTCTTCCATATTGTGCGTGCCTGTCCCCTCCTCTTCCATATTGTGCGTGCCTGCCCCCTCCTCTTCCATATTGTGCGTGCCTGCTCCCTCCTCTTCCATATTGTGCGTGCCTGCCCCCTCCTCTTCCATATTGTGCGTGCCTGCCCCCTCCTCTTCCATATTGTGCGTGCCTGCCCCCTCCTCTTCCATATTGTGCGTGCCTGCCCCCTCCTCTTCCATATTGTGCGTGCCTGCTCCCTCCTCTTCCATATTGTGCGTGCCTGCCCCCTCCTCTTCCATATTGTGCGTGCCTGCCCCCTCCTCTTCCATATTGTGCGTGCCTGCCCCCTCCTCTTCCATATTGTGTGTGCCTGCCCCCTCCTCTTCCATATTGTGCGTGCCTGCCCCCTCCTCTTCCATATTGTGCGTGCCTGCCCCTCCTTTCTTATCGTGCGCGTGCCTGCCCCTCCTCTTATCGTGCGCGTGCCTGCCCCTCCTCTTTCTTATCGTGCGCGTGCCTGCCCCTCCTCTTTCTTATCGTGCGCGTGCCTGCCCCTCCTCTTTCTTATCGTGCGCGTGCCTGCCCCTCCTCTTTCCTATCGTGCGCGTGCCTGCCCCTCCTCTTGCTTATCGTGCGCGTGCCTGCCCCCTCCTCTTCACTATTGTGCGTGCCTGCACCCTCCTCTTCCTTCTTGTGCGCGTGCCTGCCCCTCCTCTTCCTTCTTGTGCGCGTGCCTGCCCCCCTCCTCCTTCTTGTGCGCGTGCCTGCCCCTCCTCCTCCTTCTTGTGCGCGTGCCTGCCCCTCCTCCTACTTCTTGTGCGCGTGCCTGCCCCTCCTCCTACTTCTTGTGCGTGTGCCTGCCCTTCCTCCTACTTCTTGTGCGTGTGCCTGCCCTTCCTCCTACTTCTTGTGCGTGTGCCTGCCCCCCCTCCTACTTCTTGTGCGTGTGCCTGCCCCCCCTCCTCCTTCTTGTGCGTGTGCCTGCCCCCCCTCCTCCTTCTTGTGCGTGTGCCTGCCCTTCCTCCTACTTCTTGTGCTTGTGCCTGCCCTTCCTCCTACTTCTTGTGCGTGTGCCTGCCCCCTCCTCTTCACTATTGTGCGTGCCTGCACCCTCCTCTTGATTATTGTGCGTGTGCCTGCCCCCTCCTCTTCACTATTGTGCGTGCCTGCACCCTCCTCTTGATTATTGTGCGTGTGCCTGCCCCCTCCTCTTCACTATTGTGCGTGCCTGCACCCTCCTCTTCCTTCTTGTGCGCGTGCCTGCCCCTCCTCTTCCTCCTTGTGCGCGTGCCTGCCTCTCCTCTCCCTTGTGCACGTGCCTGCCCCTCCTCCTCCTCCTTGTGTGCGTGCTTGCCCCTCCTCTTCCTTCTTGTGCGCGTGCCTGCCCCTCCTCTTCCTTCTTGTGCGCGTGCCTGCCCCTCCTCTTCCTTGTGCGCGTGCCTGCCCCTCCTCCTCTTCCTTGTGCGCGTGCCTGCCCCTCCTCCTCTTCCTTGTGCGCGTGCCTGCCCCTCCTCCTCCTTCTTGTGCGTGTGCCTGCCCTTCCTCCTCCTCCTTGTGCGTGCCTGCCCCCTCCTCCTCCTCCTTGTGCGTGCCTGCCCCCTCCCCCTCCTCCTTGTGCGTGCCTGCCCCCTCCCCCTCTTCCTTGTGCGTGCCTGCCCCCTCCCCCTCCTCCTTGTGCGTGCCTGCCCCCTCCACTTCCTTCTTGTGCGTGCCTGCCCCCTCCTCCTTGTGCGTGCCTGCCCCCTCCACTTCCTTCTTGTGGGCTTGCCTGCCCCCTCCTCTTCCTTCTTGTGCGTGCCTGCCCCCCCCCCTCCTCCTCGTGCGTGCCTGCAACCTCTGCTTGTGCATGCCTGCCCCTTATCTTCTTGTGCGTGCCTGCCCTCTCCTCCTGCTTCTTGTGCGTGCCTGCCTCCTCCTCCTTGTGCGTGCCTGCCCCCTCCTCCTCCTTGTGCGTGCATTCCCCCTCCCCTTGTGCGTGCCTGCCTCCTCCTCTTCCTTCTTGTGCGTGCCTTCCTCCTTCTTGTGTGCGTGCCTGCCCCCTCCTTGTGTGCGTGCCTGCCCCCTCCTTGTGTGCGTGCCTGCCCCCTCCTCCTCCCTGTGCGTGCCTGCCCCCTCCTCCTCCCTGTGCGTGCCTGCCCCCTCCTCCTCCCTGTGCGTGCCTGCCCCCTCCTCCTCCCTGTGCGTGCCTGCCCCCTCCTCCTCCTTCATGTGCGTGCCGGCCCCCCTCCTCCTCCTTCATGTGCGTGCCGGCCCCTCCTCCTTCTTGTGCTTGCCTGCCCCCCCTCCTCCTTCATGTGCTTGCCTGCCCCCCCTCCTCCTTCATGTGCGTGCCTGCCCCCCCTCCTCCTTCATGTGCGTGCCTGCCCCCTCTCCTCCTTCATGTGCGTGCCTGCCCCCCTCCTCCTTCATGTGCGTGCCTGCCCCCCCTCCTTCATGTGCGTGCCTGCCCCCCCTCCTCCTTCATGTGCGTGCCTGCCCCCTCCTTCTTGTGCCTGCCCCCTCCTCCTCCTTGTGCGTGCCTGTCCTCTCCTCCTTCATGTGCGTGCCGGCCCCTCCTCCTTCTTGTGCGTGCCGGCCCCCCTCCTCCTTCATGTGCGTGCCTGCCCCCCCTCCTCCTTCATGTGCGTGCCTGCCCCCCCTCCTCCTTCATGTGCGTGCCTGCCCCCCCTCCTCCTTCATGTGCGTGCCTGCCCCCCCTCCTCCTTCATGTGCGTGCCTGCCCCCCCTCCTCCTTCATGTGCGTGCCTGTCCTCTCCTCCTCCTTCTTGTGGGCGTGCCTGCCCCCTCCTTCAGCCGCCTCGCTCGTGCTTCGCCTCTTTATCCATTCTATAGTTATATAATGTATTATGTCAGTTTTGCCCTATACGGGACCCTTCACCTCCTGGTCCTATGTAATTACATATAGGGAGGAGGCCCCTCTGACCCCATCCTTGTGTATTAACCCTTTGCGTGCTTTCAATATGAATAGACATCTCCATTTATTTGGGCCATTAGGAGCAATTGTCTCAGGTCAGGAAATGGTTAATGTGCAGGGCCTGTGTCCTGGGGGTCGCTCATTAATGTGAGGGTTGGAGGTCTCCGTGGTCATGTGACCACATGCCTTGTTTAGCGCACACCTCTACTCTTTTCCTTCAGGTGTGTCCGTAACCTCAAGTAACACTGGCGTTCCGGATATTTCTGGCTCGGTCTATTCGAAGACGCAGGTAGGTCATGTGATGGCGTCAGTGGTTGTGCTTACGGGGGCAATTCACACTCGTGACTGCTCACGGTTTCTGTCTTCTCCTTTCAGCAATCGTTTGAGAAGCAGGGATTCCACACCGGGACCCCCGCAACATCCTTTAATTTGCCCTCTGCTCTGGGCAGTGGTGGTCCCATGAACCCGGCCACAGCGGCTGCGTACCCACCCGCTCCATTTATGCACATACTGGCCCCACATCAGCAGCCGCACTCCCAGATCCTTCACCATCACCTCCAGCAGGACGCTCAGGTAAGAAGCAAAATCACTATATATGGCACTAGTGATCAGTATATACACCAGATCACCAGGATATAGAGAGCAGTGATATCACTATATATATACATCACTGGTGAGAGGTCACTATATACTGATCAGTATATACACCAGATCACCAGGATATAGAGAGCAGTGATATCACTATATATATACATCACTGGTGAGAGGTCACTATACTGATCAGTATATACACCAGATCACCAGGATATAGAGAGCAGTGATATCACTATATATATATATATACATCACTGGTGAGAGGTCACTATAGTGATCAGTATATACACCAGATCACCAGGATATAGAGAGCAGTGATATCACTATATATATATATATATATATATATATATACATCACTGGTGAGAGGTCACTATACTGATCAGTATATACACCAGATCACCAGGATAGAGAGCAGTGATATCACTATATATATATAATCACTGGTGAGAGGTCACTATACTGATCAGTATATACACCAGATCACCAGGATATAGAGAGCAGTGATATCACTATATATATATATATATACATCACTGGTGAGAGGTCACTATACTGATCAGTATACACACCAGATCACCAGGATATAGAGAGCAGTGATATCACTATATATATATATACATCACTGGTGTGAGGTCACTATACTGATCAGTATATACACCAGATCACCAGGATATATAGAGAGCAGTGATATCACTATATATACATCACTGGTGAGAGGTCACTATACTGATCAGTATATACACCAGATCACCAGGATATAGAGAGCAGTGATATCACTATATATACATCACTGGTGAGAGGTCACTATACTGATCAGTATATACACCAGATCACCAGGATATAGAGAGCAGTGATATCACTATATATATATATACATCACTGGTGAGAGGTCACTATACTGATCAGTATATACACCAGATCACCAGGATATAGAGAGCAGTGATATCACTATATATATATACACATCACTGGTGAGAGGTCACTATACTGATCAGTATATACACCAGATCACCAGGATATAGAGAGCAGTGATATCACTATATATATACATCACTGGTGAGAGGTCACTATAGTGATCAGTATATACACCAGATCACCAGGATATAGAGAGCAGTGATATCACTATATATATATACATCACTGGTGAGAGGTCACTATAGTGATCAGTATATACACCAGATCACCAGGATATAGAGAGCAGTGATATCACTATATATATACATCACTGGTGAGAGGTCACTATACTGATCAGTATATACACCAGATCACCAGGATATAGAGAGCAGTGATATCACTATATATATATATATATATACATACATCACTGGTGAGAGGTCACTATACTGATCAGTATATACACCAGATCACCAGGATATAGAGAGCAGTGATATCACTATATATATATATATATATATATATATATATATATATATATATATACACAGCCATCACTGGTGAGAGGTCACTATACTGATCAGTATATACACCAGATCACCAGGATATAGAGAGCAGTGATATCACTATATATATATATATATATACATCACTGGTGAGAGGTCACTATACTGATCAGTATATACACCAGATCACTTTATTTCCATCACTTGTGAGGGGGTGACACTATTTGGTGACTCCGGTGGTTGTGGCACAGATGACACGTCTCACCTGGTAGCTCTGCAGTCCGCAGGACTTCTGTGTGGTCCCCGTCACTATCGTGGGGTTGTCTCCATTAAACCCGTCTTTCTTGCTCTAAAAGTCTGTCCCTTTATTTTTCATATCCGGCCTCTGTACTTTGTGCAGATTTTGTGTTACCAGCTGCTGCACGATGATCAGGTAATTGTGACCCGACGTTATCCCTGCACATGGGCGGAGGGGGGAGACGGGCGGCACTTCCATCACTCTGGTGGGAGCATGTAACGTGGACATCCCCTCCATCATGCACTTCCATCTCCCACGGCTGTGCCACAAGCCGGTGCAGGATAGTGAATGATCACCAGACCTCTAAATGTTCATAGAGGCCGACCCCACACTAGTGCACTGGATCACCACATGGGTCCTAACCTCTCACAGATTGGGGGACTGCTAGACTGTGCCATGGGGTGAGAACTGTAACCCACCAGCAGAATAGTGAGTGCAGCTCTGGGGTATAATACAGGATATAACTCAGGATCAGTAATGTATGTACACAGTGACCTCACCAGCAGAATAGTGAGTGCCGCTCTGGGGTTTAATACAGGATATAACTCAGGATCAGTACAGGATAAGTAATGTAATGTATGTACACAGTGACCTCACCAGCAGAATAGTGAGTACAGCTCTGGAGTATAATACAGGATATAACTCAGGATCAGTATAGGATAAGTAATGTAATGTATGTACACAGTGACCTCACCAGCAGAATAGTGAGTACAGCTCTGGAGTATAATACAGGATATAACTCAGGATCATTACAGGATAATAATTGTATGTACACAGTGACCTCACCAGCAGAATAGTGAGTACAGCTCTGGAGTATAATACAGGATATAACTCAGGATCAGTACAGGATAAGTAATGTAATGTATGTACACAGTGACCTCACCAGC
The DNA here is from genome assembly GCF_029499605.1 of Hyla sarda. Lineage (NCBI taxonomy): Eukaryota > Metazoa > Chordata > Amphibia > Anura > Hylidae > Hyla > Hyla sarda. Next base: position 104,807,848 of record NC_079199.1, read on the forward strand.
AGAATAGTGAGTACAGCTCTGGAGTATAATACAGGATATAACTCAGGATCAGTACAGGATAAGTAATGTATGTACACAGTGACCTCACCAGCAGAATAGTGAGTACAGCTATGGAGTATAATACAGGAAATAACTCAGGATCAGTAATGTATGTACACAGTGACCTCACCAGCAGAATATTGAGTACAGCTCTGGAGTATAATACAGGATATAACTCAGGATCAGTACAGGATAAGTAATGTAATGTATGTACACAGTGACCTCACCAGCAGAATAGTGAGTACAGCTCTGGAGTATAATACAGGATATAACTCAGGATCAGTACAGGATAAGTAATGTAATGTATGTACACAGTGACCTCACCAGCAGAATAGTGAGTACAGCTCTGGAGTATAATACAGGATAAGTAATGTAATGTATATACACAGTGACCTCACCAGCAGAATAGTGAGTACAGCTCTGGAGTATAATACAGGATATAACTCAGGATCAGTACAGGATAAGTAATGTAATGTATGTACACAGTGACCTCACCAGCAGAATAGTGAGTACAGCTCTGGAGTATAATACAGGATAAGTAATGTAATGTATGTACACAGTGACCTCACCAGCAGAATAGTGAGTACAGCTCTGGAGTATAATACTGGAATCCTTTCTCTCCACAGACCGGCTCGGGACAGAGAAACCAAGGCGCCTCAATGCCGCAGAAGTCTCAGGCCAGCAAGTCGGCATACAGCAGTTACAGCTGGGGGTCGAACTGAGCGGCCGCCATTATATCATCCCCCCCACCCAACCGAACCACAGGATCAGCACATGAAGCATTAGTGTGTCCTCCGCCGCCCCTGTCCGGCCTCTCCCCTCCCCCCCTCTTGTATGTAACATAGAATTTGTATTTTCCTTCCAATTTTCTGCAGTTGGATTATTATGAAATGTTTGCTCTTTTATGGGGAGGGGCCGGTCTTATATATATATTTTTTCTTATCTCCTCCCCCCCCCCCCCCCCCCTTTCTTTTGTTTTTTAACCTCTTCATGCAGAGGTGAGTCAGGGGATCCAGCGTGCCGCCACCTCTGCGTCCCCCAGGAAGGATCGCTATGAGTTTTTCGCATTGTATGAATCATTAGTTGACGTGTTTCTTCTTTCTTTTTTTTTTTTTTTTTTTTTTGTACTGTGTTCTAAATTTAATGGATAAACGTGTCTTGTATATATAAAAGGAAAACACAGCTGCACGCCCCCCGCCTCCGCTGCTTTATTCCGCCTCTGTGCGCGTCCGGACCGCTGCCGCCATCTTTGTCATAAACATCGAGGTCAAGTAGTTACTGCACAGCCATCAAGTCATGTGATCGTCCTGCGAGTAGTCGCTGCTATAGTATAGACTGGTGGCCATCCTGAAAACTACAACTCCCAGCATGCCCACGGCTTTCCAGGCATGCTGGGAGTTGTGGTTATGCAACAGCTATAGGGACATTTATCGTGTTTCATTTAGTGTGGCTCCAGCTGTTGCAAAACTACAATTCCCAGCATGCCCGGACAGCCAACGGCTGTCCGGGCATGCTGGGAGTTGTAGTTTTGCAACAGCTGGAGGTTCACTGTTTGCAGACCACTGGTATAGGTTAAAAGGGGCAATGTTTCCCAACCTCTCTTTCGTCAAACTACAACTCCCAGCATGCCCAGACCAAAGCTACATCTGGTGCCACCCTAAATAGGCAACATTGTCATACACTGTCCTATGCCTGTCATGGAACTTTGATATATCTTCATCATACATTTATTGACTTTAACATCTTGCATTGTCTGTACTTTATTCTCATCATCAAGCATCACACAATGCTTGCTGGGTGTTGTGGTACTATATCTGTCTCCAGGATCAGCTCAAAAACACGATATACAACTAATATAGGCCTGGAAACAGCTCTAAACGCAACGTGAAGAAGTTTGGATCCTCCCGCCTGCTGTCGGCTGGCTGATTGTGAGGTGAAGCGTGGTTGGCGGAAGTGACGTTTCGCCGATGTAAACTAGTAAAGCGGAAGTGACGGTTTCAAGAGCCGGAAGTGACGGGCGGGACGTTATTCTGAGCTACTGTGGTTGGCGGAAGTGCCTAACTGTCATGGCTGGGGACATAAATGTGTTTGAGCTATTCCGGAGATTCTTCCGTCCCCCGGGGCAGAGGTGAGGAGAGCCGGGGCGGGTGGGGGGACGAGTCCTGTACGGATCACATCTGCTCCTGATCGGCGCTCATACGTCTGTTAGCCCGGAGGACTACAACTCCCAGCATGCCCCTGACAGCACTGACCAGACATCACAGGAGTTTTGAATGAGTGATTAGTTTAAGGGGTTAAACACCATTTGACCTCTGACATAAGGTTATGTTTTGTAACAGCCTCCAGCTGTTGCAAAACTACAACTCCCAGCATGCCCGGACGGCTGAAGGATGTCTAGGCATGCTGGGAGCAGTGGCGTTGCTAGGGTTGGTGTCACCCCCATACCTACCCCCTCCCCCCAGTAAGTTTTTAGCCTGTTGTGACAGACACCACTGTTGTAGCGCATTGTGAGAAATTCCAGTATAATAATCAGATATACCAGTTGCCACAGAATAGGAAAGTGTTAAAGAAGTTTTCACCATTTAATTATACAGCTCCCAGAATTACTTAAAGGGGTACTCCACTGGAAAACATTTACTTTTAAGTTAAACAGATTTTTAAATTACTTCTATTTAAAATCTTAATCCTTACAGTACTTATAAACTGGTGTATGCTCCACAGGAAGTTGTGTAGTTCTTTCCAGTCTGACCACAGCGCTATTTGCTGACCCCTCTGTCCATGTCAGGAACTGCCCAGAGCAGGATAGGTTTGCTATGGGGATTTGCTCCTACTATGGACAGTTCCTGACATGGACAGAGGTGTCAGCACAGAGCACTGTGGTCAGACAGAAAAGAAATTAAAAAAGAAAAGCACTTCCTGTGAATCGCTTATACAGCAGCTAATAAGTACTGGAAGGATTAAGATTTTTAAATAGAAGTGATTTACAAATCTGTTTAACTTTGTAGCACCAGCTGATTAAAAAAAAATAATAATAATGTTTTCCAGTAGAGTACCCCTTTGAGCAGTGGTGAGGTTATGCTGGGAGTTGTAGTTTCACTCATCATAACTGTGGAACTGACAAATGACTACAGCTCTGATAGGACAGAGAGGAGAATGTACAATGATATCAGTGACTACAGGTGACGTCTTCTCTATAGTGAGGAGAATACACAATGATATCAGTGACTACAGGTGACGTCTTCTCTATAGTGAGGAGAATGTACAATGATATCAGTGACTACAGGTGACGTCTTCTCTATAGTGAGGAGAATACACAATGATGTCAGTGACTACAGGTGACGTCTTCTCTATAGGGAGGAGAATACACAATGATATCAGTGACTACAGGTGATGTCTTCTATATAGTGAGGAGAATACACAATGATATCAGTGACTACAGGTGACGTCTTCTCTATAGTGAGGAGAATACACAATGATATCAGTGACTACAGGTGACGTCTTCTCTATAGTGAGGAGAATACATAATGATATCAGTGACTACAGGTGACGTCTTCTCTATAGTGAGGAGAATACACAATGATATCAGTGATTACAGGTGACGTCTTCTCTATAGTAAGAAGAATGTACAATGATATCAGTGACTACAGGTGACGTCTTCTCTATAGTGAGGAGAATACACAATGATATCAGTGATTACAGGTGACGTCTTCTCTATAGTAAGAAGAATGTACAATGATATCAGTGATTACAGGTGACGTCTTCTCTATAGTGAGGAGAATACACAATGATATCAGTGATTACAGGTGACGTCTTCTCTATAGTGAGGAGAATACACAATGATATCAGTGACTACAGGTGACGTCTTCTCTATAGTGAGGAGAATACATAATGATATCAGTGACTACAGGTGACGTCTTCTCTATAGTGAGGAGAATACATAATGATATCAGTGACTACAGGTGACGTCTTCTCTATAGTGAGGAGAATACACAATGATATCAGTGATTACAGGTGACGTCTTCTCTATAGTGAGGAGAATACACAATGATATCAGTGACTACAGGTGACGTCTTCTCTATAGTGAGGAGAATACACAATGATATCAGTGATTACAGGTGACGTCTTCTCTATAGTGAGGAGAATACACAATGATATCAGTGACTACAGGTGACGTCTTCTCTATAGTGAGGAGAATACACAATGATATCAGTGACTACAGGTGACGTCTTCTCTATAGTGAGGAGAATACACAATGATATCAGTGACTACAGGTGACCTCTTCTCTATAGTGAGGAGAATGTACAATGATATCAGTGACTACAGGTGACGTCTTCTCTATAGTGAGGAGAATACACAATGATATCAGTGACTACAGGTGACGTCTTCTCTATAGTGAGGAGAATACACTGATATCAGTGACTACAGGTGACGTCTTCTCTATAGTGAGGAGAATACACAATGATATCAGTGACTACAGGTGACGTCTTCTCTATAGTGAGGAGAATACACAATGATATCAGTGACTACAGGTGACGTCTTCTCTATAGTGAGGAGAATACACAATGATATCAGTGACTACAGGTGACGTCTTCTCTATAGTGAGGAGAATACACAATGATATCAGTGACTACAGGTGACGTCTTCTCTATAGTGAGGAGAATACACAATGATATCAGTGACTACAGGTGACGTCTTCTCTATAGTGAGGTGAATACACAATGATATCAGTGACTACAGGTGATGACTTCTCTATAGTGAGGAGAATACACAATGATATCAGTGACTACAGGTGACGTCTTCTATATAGTGAGGAGAATACACAATGATATCAGTGACTACAGGTGACGTCTTCTCTATAATGAGGAGAATACACAATGATATCAGTGACTACAGATGATGTCTTCTCTATAGTGAGAATACACAATGATATCAGTGATTACAGATGATGTCTTCTCTATAGAGAGGAGAATACATAATGATATCAGTGACTACAGGTGACGTCTTCTCTATAGTGAGGAGAATACACAATGATATCAGTGATTACAGGTGACGTCTTCTCTATAGTGCGGAGAATACACAATGATATCAGTGACTACAGGTGACGTCTTCTCTATAGTGAGGAGAATACACAATGATATCAGTGACTACAGGTGACGTCTTCTCTATAGTGAGGAGAATACACAATGATATCAGTGACTACAGGTGACATCTTCTCCATAGTCTTCCCTTATCTAATTCAGATGGTACATACCGCCAGGACTTGTTCCAGCTAAAACTTCTGTCTGCAGAATGTGACACCCAGACATCTCCTCACTATGTCAGCGCATTCTCATCCTCTATATGAAAACAATTATTATTATAAACCTGCCAGACACTGTATCCTCTAAATATAATACTACTATACACTATACTCTTTGATTATAAACCTTCCATACACCATACCCACTGAATATAATACCAACACATACTGTACACTCTGAATATAAATCTACCACACACTGTACATTCTGAATATAATACCAACACATACTGTACACTCTGAATATAAGTCTGCTACATACCGTACCCCTGAACATACAACACAGAGAGACACACACACACAGTCAGAGAGATACACACTCACAGATAGACACACAGACTCACAGTCACACACACACACACAGAAAATAAGGCATACTTGGCACACCAGAAGGCCTCCGACAATATTCCAATACAAGAAATTATTGTGGGCAGGGGTGTAGCTTAACCCCTTAAGGACCGGGGGTTTTTCCGTTTTTGCATTTTCGTTTTTTGCTCCTTGCCTTTAAAAAATCATAACTCTTTCAATTTTGCACCTAAAAATCCATATGATGCTTATTTTTTTGCGCCACCAATTCTACTTTGTAATGACATCAGTCATTTTGCCCAAAAATCTACGGTGAAACGGAAAAAAAAATCATTGTGCGACAAAATTGAAAAAAAAAACGCAGTTTTGTAACTTTTGGGGGCTTCCGTTTCTACGCAGTACATTTTTCGGTAAAATGACACCTTATCTTTATTCTGTAGGTCCATACGGTCCCCTACTTATATAGGTGATTTTGTTGTACTTCTGGAAAAAATCATAACTACATGCAGGAAAATTTATACGTTTAAAATTGTCATCTTCTGACCCCTATAACTTTTTTATTTTTCCGTTTATGGGGCGGTATGAGGGCTCATTTTTTGCGCCATGATCTGAAGTTTTTAACGGTACCATTTTTGCATTGATAGGACTTATTGATGATATAAAAAGTGACCAAAAATGCACTATTTTGGACTTTTGAATTTTTTTGCGTGTACGCCATTGACCGAGCGGTTTAATTAATGATATATTTTTATAATTCGGACATTTCCGCACGCGGTAATACCACATATGTTTATTTTTATTTACACTGTGTTTTTTTTTTATTGGAAAAGGGGGGTGGTTCAAACTTTTAATAGGGAAGGAGTTAAATGATCTTTATTCATTTTTTTTTTGCAGTGTTATAGGTCCCATAGGGACCTATAACACTGCACACACTGATCTCTTATACTGATCATTGTTATCCCATAGGGACCTATAACACTGCACACACTGATCTCTTATACTGATCATTGTTATCCAATAGGGACCTATAACACTGCACACACTGATCTCTTATACTGATCATTGTTATCCCATAGGGACCTATAACACTGCACACACTGATCTCTTATACTGATCATTGTTATCCCATAGGGACCTATAACACTGTACACACTGATCTCTTATACTGATCATTGTTATCCCATAGGGACCTATAACACTGCACACACTGATCTCTTATACTGATCATTGTTATCCCATAGGGACCTATAACACTGCACACACTGATCTCTTATACTTATCATTGTTATCCCATAGGGACCTATAACACTGCACACACTGATCTCTTATACTGATCATTGTTATCCCATAGGGACCTATAACTGCACACACTGATCTTATACTGATCATTGTTATCCCATAGGGACCTATAACACTGCACACACTGATCTCTTATACTGATCATTGTTATCCCATAGGGACCTATAACACTGCACACACTGATCTCTTATACTGATCATTGTTATCCCATAGGGACCTATAACATTGCACACACTGATCTCTTATACTGATCATTGTTATCCCATAGGGACCTATAACACTGCACACACTGATCTCTTATACTGATCATTGTTATCCCATAGGGACCTATAACACTGCCCACACTGATCTTCTATGCTGATCACTGGTTTCTCATAGGAAACCAGTGATCAACGATTCTGCCGCATGACTGCTCAGGCCTGGATCTCAGGCACTAAGCAGTCATTCGGCGATCGGACAGCGAGGAGGCAGGAAGGGGCCCTCCCGCTGTCCTGTCAGCTGTTCGGGATGCCGCGATTAGCCGCGGCTATCCCGAACAGCCCGACTGAGCTAGCCGGGAACTTTCGCTTTCACTTTTAGCCACGCGGCTCAGCTCTGAGCGCGCGGCTAAAGGGTTAATAGCGCGCGGCGCCGCGATCGGCGCTGCACGCTATTAGAGGCGGGTCCCGGCTTCACTATGCCGCCGGGCCCGCCGTGATATGACGCGGGGTTACTGTGTAACCCCGCGTTATATCAGAAGAGCAGGACCAAGGACGTACCGGTACGTCCTTGGTCCTTAAGGGGTTAAAGCTTCTGGGTCCCCCTGCAACACACACACACACAGTCACATACACACACACACAGTCACATACACACACACACACAGTCACATACACACACACACAGTCACATACACACACACACAGTCACATACACACACACACAGTCACATACACACACACACAGTCACATACACACACACACAGTCACATACACACACACACAGTCACATACACACACACACAGTCACATACACACACACACAGTCACATACACACACACACACAGTCACATACACACACACACAGTCACATACACACAGTCACATACACACACACAGAGTCACACACACACAGTCACATACACACACACAGAGTCTCACACACATATACACACACACACAGAGTCACACACACAAACACACACACAGTCACACACAGTCACATACACACACAAAGAGTCACACACAGTCACATACATACACACACACACACACACAGTCACATACACACACACAGAGTCACACACACTCACCCATCCAGCGCAGTGATCCTTCTCTCCGGGCGCCCTGCGAGTGACATCACTGACGTCCCATGCGGTGGGGCTGATGGACGGGCGCACAGCGGCGATGAAGGCCGGGGTGGGGGTGCTGACGGACGGGCGCACAGCGCAGGTGAAGGCCGGGGAGGGAGGGGTGCCGACGGACGGGCACACCGCAGGTGAAGGAGGGGGGGTGTTATGCTGACGGACGGGAGGCCGGTCGGGCACAGATGGGGGGTGTCGGTGTAGCTGGGGAGGGGGGGTGGGTGCTGCGGAGCGTTTTGGTGTCACCCCATTAGGTTGGTGTCACCCGGTGCGGGCTGCACCCGGGTCGCAACGCCACTGGCTGGGAGTTGTAGTTTTGCAACAGTTTTGCTTTCACAGGGATATAGGCCAGTGTTTCTCAACCAGGGCACCTCCAGCTGTTGTAAGACTACAACTCCCAGCATGCCCGGACGGCTGAAGGATGTCTAGGCATGCTGGGAGTTGTAGTTTTGCAACAGTTTTGCTTTCACAGGGCTATAGGCCAGTGTTTCTCAATCACAGTGCCTCCAGCTGTTGCAAAACTACAACTCCAGGCATGCTGGGAGTAGTAGTTTTGCAAAATGTCAGTTTGGGTTAAAGGACGTACACGTACACTCTGCGCCCACTCTTGATGTATGGAGCGCGGTCAGGAGCGGAGCTCGCTTCGTACCCGGGGAGTCCCGGCTGCCATCAACAGCCAGTACCCACAACTAACTTATACCGGACATTGCTGAGCAGGCTTATGTCTAGCATTAACCCTTTAGACGCCACAATTAAAGGTGACTGTGGAGTCTAAAACGCTGCCGGTAGCTCAGGGATCTGATCGGGACGCACGCGACAAAATCACTGGGTCCCAATCTACCTCCTGGCCGTCCGATCGGCGCTCCTTCAGTGTAGGAAGTCATGGCAGGCTGTAGTAATGGAGGGCTGAGAACACTGATCAGTGCTGCGCTATGGAGCAGCATTAGTTTGGTGTCTGCATTATAAAGATCACATGTAATAGTCTCCTGTGGGAAGTAAAAAAAAAAGTAAATTAACCCCTTCACTAATGAGTTTAAAATCACCCCTTTTCCTATTTTATGAATAAAATAATGTAAAAAAACAACTGATAAATAGGTGGTATGTTTATTATGTATATAAATGTACAAACTATTAAAATATATTGTTAATTAAACCGCACGATCGATGGCGTACACGTAAAATAATACCAAAGTCCAGATTTGCGCATTTTCGGTCACTTCCTATGCCATAAAAAAAAAAGGAATAAAAAGCGATCAAAAATTCTGATCAAAACATAAATGGTCCCGATAAAAACTGCAGATCACAGCGCAAAAAGGGACCCTCATACATCTCTGTATACAGAAAAATAACCGTTATAGGGGTCAGGAGGATTCATTGTATGAATAATCGTACACATTTATCATTTTCTTAAAGTAGTAAAATAAGATAAAACCTAAATAAATTGGGTGTTTATTGTAATCACATGAACCTACAGAATAAAGATAAGGTGTCATTGTTATTGAAAAGTGCGCTGCGTGCACAGTGTCAGCAGAGAGCACTGTGGTCAAACTGGAAAGAACTACACAACTTCCTGTGGAGCATACAGCAGCTGATAAGTACTGGAAGGATTAAGATTTTTGAACTGAAGTAACTTACAAATCTGTATAACTTGTTAAGAGTACCTTTAAGAGGTTAACAATGACATTGAGGGGGAATATTCAAAGACTTGTGTTATTAGGGCTCTTTGTTATTTTGTGCCCCCTCATTTTCAGAAAATGTCACGCCGGGTTTACTTGGTATTAACTGCAACAATTTTGTGCCCCAGAAAGTTGTGCTAGACCTATGAAAATACTGTGTTAATAGCCCAAAAAGCCTAGCCACGCCCCTTTTAAAAAATTGGCTAACGCGCTATTTATCTGAATATCTAACACGGATAGAAAGAAGTCGGCGCTGGAATTCTCTGTTGTGCCCACGATCATCCGGAAACACCAGTTTGGAGCGGGCGGCCGTGATCATGATGCCCCGTGATGTCATGGCCACGCCCCTCCACGTATGTCTATGGGAGGGGGCGTGACAGTCATCACGCCCCTTACATTGACAAGTATGGAGGGGGCGTCGCCATGACATCACAATGTTGAAAGTGCTGGTGCACCGGGGTCCTCTTTAACCCCTTAACGACCTCTTTAACCCCTTACTTCGTGCACCAGGACGTACATTAACGTCCTGTGTATGACCGCGAGCATCGGAGCGGTGCTCGTGTCATACTAGGCAGGGACCTGCCGGTAATGGCCCATATCCGCGATCGCGCGGATGTCCGCCATTAGCCCATTAACGACGAAGGACGTAAATGTACGTCCTGGTGATGCGGTACTTAACGCACCAGGACGTACATTTACGTCCTAAGCATAACCGTGGGCATCGGAGCGATGCCCAGATCATGCGCGGCAGGTCCCGGCTGCTGATCGCAGCCAGGGACCCGTCAGTAACCGCGATCCCGCAGATGTCCCCCATTAACCCCTGAGATGGCGTGATCAATACCCATCACGGCATCTGCAGCATTGCAGCCACTTAATTGGATGATCGGATCGCCTGCAGCGCTGCCGCGGCGATCTGATCATCCAGCACAGCAGACGGAGGTCCCCTCACCTGTCTCCGCTGTCTTCCGGGAGTCTTCTGCTCTGGTTTGCCTTCCCGTAGACCAGAGCAGAAGATGACCGATAACCCTGATCAGTGCTGTGTCCTATACATAGCACTGAACAGTATTAGCAATCGAGTGATTGCTATAAATAGTCCCCTATGGGGACTATTAAAGTGTAAAAATAAAAGTAAAAAAATAAAGCAAAGAAAAAGTGAAAACCCCCTCCCCCAATAAAAACGTAAATTGCCCCATTTTCCCTATTTCACCCCCAAAAAGTGTTAAAAAAATATTTTATTTGGTATCGCCGCGTGCGTAAATATCCGAACCATTAAAATAAAATGTTAATGATACCGTACGGTGAACGGTATGAACGTAAAAAAAATAAATAAAAAAGTCCAAAATAGCTGCTTTTTTTATAACCTTTTATTCCCCAAAAAATTTATTAAAAATGTATTAAAAGTTTTATATAAGCAAATATGGTATCAATAAAAAGTACAGATAACGGCGCAAAGAATGAGCCCTCATACCGCCGCTTATACGGAAAAATGAAAAAGTTATAGGTCTTCAAAATAGGGGGATCTTAAACGTACTAATTTGGTTAAAAAGTTAGTGATTTTTTTTTAAGCACAACAGTAATAGAAAAGTGTATAATCATGGGGATCATTTTAATCGTATTGACCCAGAGAATAAAGAACACGTAATTTTTACCGTAAATTGTAAAAACAAAACCTTCCAAAATTAGCAAAATTGCGGTTTTCTTTTTAATTTCCCCACACAAATAGTATTTTTTTGGTTGCATCATACATTTTATGGTAAAGTGAGCGATGGCATTACGGAGGACAACCGGTCGCGCAAAAAACAAGCCCTCATACTAGTCTGTGGATGAAAATATAAAAGAGTTATGATTTTTTGAAGGTGAGGAGGAAAAAATGAAAATGTAAAAATAAAATTGTCTGTATCCTTAAGGCCAAAATGGGCTGCGTCCTTAAGGGGTTAACCCCTCAGATGCCGTGATCAGTACAGATCACGGCATTTTCGGAAATGCGCATATTAACCCCTTAAGGACCACAGGTTTTTCCGTTTTTTCCTCCTCACCTTTTAAAAATCATAACCCTTTCAATTTTGCTCCTAAAAATCCATATAATGACTTATTTTTTGCGCCACCAATTCTACTTTGCAGTGACATCAGTCATTTTACCCAAAAATCTATGGCGAAACGGAAAAAAAATCATTGTGCGATGAAATTGAAGAAAAAACGCCATTTTGTAAATTTTGGGGGCTTCCGTTTCTACGCAGTACATTTTTCGGTAAAAATGACACCTTATCATTATTCTGTAGGTCCATACGATTAAAATGATCCCCTACTTATATAGGTTTGATTTTTTCGTACATCTGTAAAAAATCATAACTACATGCAGGAAAATGTATACGTTTAAAATTGTCATCTTCTGACCCCTATAACTTTTTTTATTTTTCCACATATGGGGGCGGTATGAGGGCTCATTTTTTGCGCCTTGATCGGAAGTTTTTAGCGGTACAATTTTTGTATTGATTGGACTTTTTGATCGCTTTTTATTCATTTTTTTCATGATATAAAAAGCGACCAAAAACACTGCACACACTGATTGCCAGCACTGTTCACTGCAAAGACATAGCTTTGCAATGATCAGCGATATCGGCGGTCGATTGCTCAAGCCTGCATCTCAGGCTTGGAGCAATCAATCGCCGAGGGGACACGCCGGAGGAAGGTAAGAGGAACTCCGCTGGTATCCCAGCTGATCGGGACACCGCATTTTCACTGCGGTGGTCCCGATCAGCACCGCTGAGCAGCCGGGAAGGTTTTACTTTCGTTTTAGACTTGGCGTTCAACTTTGAACGCCGCGTCTAAAGGGTGAATAGCGCGTCTGATACATGCCGGGACCGACCTGATATGACGCGGGGTCACCGCGTGACCCCGCGTAATAACGCGGGAGCCGGCCAAGGACGTATATATACGTCCTTGGTCGTTAAGGGGTTAAAATAGATGATCGTATTGCCCGCAGCGCTGCTGCAATGATCTGATCATCTGTAATGGCGGACGGAGATCCCCTCACCTGCCTCTGTCCGTTTCCTCGGGTCTTCTGCTCTGGTCTGAGATCGAGCAGACCAGAGCAGGAGATAGCCGATAATACTGATCAGTGCTATGTCCTATGCATAGCACTGAACAGTATTAACAATCAAATTGAAAAAAAAAAAGTTGAAAAATGTAAATATAAAATGTGAAAAATCCCCTTCCCCAATAATGATTAAAATTGTCAGTTTTTCCCATTTTACCCCCAAAAAGAGTAAAACATTTTTTTTTAATAAACATATTTGGTATCGCCACGTGCGTAAATGTCCAAACTATCAAAATATAATGTTAACGATCCCGTACGGTGAACTACGTAAACGTAATCTATTTTTTTTATTTTTTTTTTTTTTTAAAGTCACAAAAAATGCAGCTTTTTTTGTCACATTTTATTACAAAAAAAATTATAAAAAATGATCTAAAAGTTTTATATATGCAAATGTGGTATCGATAAAAAGTACAGATGACGGCGCAAAAAATTAGCCCTCATACCGCCCTATATATGGAAAAATGTAAACGTTATAGGTGGTCAAATTAGGGCAATTTTAGATTACTGATTTTGTACAAAAAGTTTTATATTTTTTATTTTTTTTTAAAGCGGTACAAAAATATAAAAGTATCTCGCCATGGGTATCATTTTAATTGTATTGACCCACAGAATAAAGAACACGTCATTTTTACCGTAAATTGTACAGTTTGAAAACAAAACCCTCCATCACATGTCATTATATTACTATTATATCAGTGATGTCATACAGGGGGCGGGGCTGTGATCACACGTCATTATATTACTATTATATTATATCAGTGATGTCATACAGGGGGCGGGGCTGTGATAACATGTCATTATATTACTATTAAATCAGTGATGTCATACAAGGGGCAGGGCTGTGATCACATGTCATTATACTACTATTATATTATATCAGTGATGTCATACAGGGGGCGGGGCTGTGGTCACATGTCATTATGTTACTATTATATTATATCAGTGATGTCATACAGGGGGCGGGGCGGTGATCACATGTCATTATATTACTATTATATCAGTGATGTCATACAGGGGGCGGGGCTGTGATAACATGTCATTATATTACTATTAAATCAGTGATGTCATACAAGGGGCAGGGCTGTGATCACATGTCATTATACTACTATTATATTATATCAGTGATGTCATACAGGGGGCGGGGCTGTGGTCACATGTCATTATGTTACTATTATATTATATCAGTGATGTCATAGAGGGTGTGTGGCTGTGATCACATGTCATTATATTACTATTATATCAGTGATGTCATACAGGGGGCGGGGCTGTGATCACATGTCATTATATTACTATTATATTATATCAGTGATGTCATAGAGGGTGTGTGGCTGTGATCACATGTCATTATATTACTATTATATCAGTGATGTCATACAGGGGGCGGGGCTGTGATCACATGTCATTATATTACTATTATATAAGTGATGTCATACGGGGGGCGGGGCTGTGATCACATGTCATTATATTACTATTATATTATATCAGTGATGTCATACAGGGGGTGGGGCTGTGATCACATGTCATTATATTACTATTATATCAGTGATGTCATACAGGGGGCGGAGTTGTGATCACTTGTTATTATATTACTATTATATTATATGAGTGATGCCAGAGGGGGGCGGGGCTGTGACCATCTCCCACACATGATTATGGCCTGACATGTGGTTTGGTTGCAGGGACCCATTTTTCGAGGGGATGACACATGATGAGGAGGAGGAGGATGATGATGATGATGATGAAGATGAGGATTTCTTCTTCCCCCGTCAGCCAGGATACGGTCAGGAGTCACCATCTTGGCGCGGTCGTCCTCCTTTTCAGGATCCCTTTGGCTTTGAAGACTTTTTCAGGGATTTTAATGAACTGTTTGCAGATTTTGGGTCAATGATCCACGAGGTTCCCAGTAAGTGTCTCACACCATCACTGTCTCATCTTACATTCCAGTCACCTCCAGAGCTGCGTTTACAGTTCTGCCGGTTTCCAAGTACCTCAGAGCCTGCGGCATGCATTGCATCATGGGATGATCTCAGCTTAATTTTCAGCACTATATAATCGGATTCAGTGCAGCTCTGCAGGTGACTGGAGTATAGTACACAATATAATAAGACTGAATACAGCTCTGGAGGTGACTGGAGTATAACACACAATATAATAAGACTGAATACAGCTCTGGAGGTGACTTTAGTATATTACACAATATAATAAGACTGAATACAGCTCTGGAGGTGACTGGAGTATAATACACAATATAATAAGACTGAATACAGCTCTGGAGGTGACTGGAGTATAATACACAATATAATAATGCTGAATACAGCTCTGGAGGTGACTGGAGTATAATACACAATATAATAAGACTGAATACAGCTCTGGAGGTGACTGGAGTATAATACACAATATAATAAGACTGAATACAGCTCTGGAGGTGACTGGAGTATAATACACAATATAATAAGACTGAATACAGCTCTGGAGGTGACTGTAGTATATTACACAATATAATAAGACTGAATACAGCTCTGGAGGTGACTGGAGTATATTACACAATATAATAATGCTGAATACAGCTCTGGAGGTGACTGGAGTATAATACACAATATAATAAGACTGAATACAGCTCTGGAGGTGACTGTAGTATATTGCACAATATAATAATGCTGAATACAGCTCTGGAGGTGACTGGAGTATATTACACAATATAATAATGCTGAATACAGCTCTGGAGGTGACTGGAGTATAATACACAATATAATAAGACTGAATACAGCTCTGGAGGTGACTGGAGTATATTACACAATATAATAATGCTGAATACAGCTCTGGAGGTGACTGGAGTATAATACACAATATAATAAGACTGAATACAGCTCTGGAGGTGACTGGAGTATAATACACAATATAATAAGACTGAATACAGCTCTGAAGGTGACTGGAGTATATTACACAATATAATAATGCTGAATACAGCTCTGGAGGTGACTGGAGTATATTACACAATATAATAAAACTGAATACAGCTCTGGAGGTGACAGGAGTATAATACACAATATAATAAGACTGAATACAGCTCTGGAGGTGACTGGAGTATTATACACAATATAATAATACTGAATACAGCTCTGGAGGTGACTGGAGTATAATACACAACATAATAATACTGAATACAGCTTTGGAGGTGACTGGAGTATATTACACAATATAATAAGACTGAATACAGCTCTGGAGGTGACTGGAGTATAATACACAATATAATAAGACTGAATACAGCTCTGGAGGTGACTGGAGTATAATACACAATATAATAAGACTGAATACAGCTCTGGAGGTGACTGGAGTATATTACACAATATAATAATGCTGAATACAGCTCTGGAGGTGACTGGAGTATAATCCACGTTTCTCATGTTTCCTGTATTCCTCCTTGCAGGGCTCCCGGGGGTCGGGACCCCCGCTCAGGCTCCGGAAGGATCTGGGACACGTTCATTAAGGGATTTTATGTTGAAGTATCCGGACTCCCATCTGCCCAGAGATCAGGCGCCACCACCCCAGGGCTCCGACCAGCCAAGATGGCTTCCTAATTGGGTGGGTATAGGCGGTCTCCGCCCCGTCAGTACCAGGGCCCAACACTAGATGGCGCTGTCCAGGACCGCACTTACTGTGTTCTTTCTATTCCAGCAAGGAGACGATGCAGTTCCTGCCCCTCCTGGAGACACTAAGCAGGATAAAAGTAAGTGCCCCTCTTACCTTCCAGTACAGAGTGGTATCAGAGTACAGCGCCTCCTAGTGACCTGCTGGGGTCATACACGGAGGGGCAGCTGAGATGACTGCTCACATGTCTTCTCTGTCCAGTCTTGGACACTGAGGTCTCATCCCGCGGTCTGGACTCCATCCTGAGGCCGAAGGAATCGGCGCCATCATCCTCATCGTATTTCCGGAGCGTCCAAGTCTCCAGAGTGATGCGACCTGATGGGGTGAGTTCAGCGTCTCCTGCTGCCGTTATAGATGGCGCCATTGTTACTCAGTGTAAACATTATCTGCCATCTCTATCGCAGACCATGGAGGAGAGAAGAACCGTACAAGACAGCAAAGGGAATGAGACCACCACGATGACTGTGACCAGGGGCGATCAGGTGATCAGCAGAGGAACTAGCGATCCGGCCACAGGTCAGTCCTCAGTGTCCCTCCTCTCCCAGAATCCTCCTGGGCAGTCCGGCAGCTCACAAAACACGTCCAACATCGCCCTCTAGTGACAGGAAGAAACGTGCATCCTCTCTCCCCAATACAAACACACTCTTTTGTCTCTCCTTTCCTCTAGATAATAAGGACTCCACCCTGGTCCCGCACCGGTCCCTACCAGATCTCTCCGATTCCCAGACTATTATCAGCCGCTTCCTACAGAGATGGTTCTCCAAGTGACAGCTGAAAATCAGCTCAGTCTGAACAGTGTTATATAATGTGTATATAGAGGGGAGAGGCCTGAAACCTGAGGCTGCACTACTGAGACCCCTGATGATGTCATGCCTCCTGATGATGTCATGTCTTCTGATCACTGGTGTCTCCTGATCACTGATGTCTCCTGATGATGTCATGTCTTCTGATCACTGGTGTCTCCTGATCACTGATGTTTCCTGATCACTGATGTTTCCTGATCACTGATGTTTCCTGATCACTGATGTTTCCTGATCACTGATGTCTCCTGATCACTGATGTCTCCTGATGATGTCATGTCTCCTGATCACTGGTGTCTCCTGATCACTGATGTTTCCTGATCACTGATGTCTCCTGATGATGTCATGTCTCCTGATCACTGATGTCTCCTTATGATGTCATGTCTCCTGATCACTGATGTCTCCTGATGATGTCATGTCTCCTGATCACTGGTGTCTCCTGATCACTGATGTTTCCTGATCACTGATGTCTCCTGATGATGTCATGTCTCCTGATCACTGATGTCTCCTTATGATGTCATGTCTCCTGATCACTGATGTCTCATGATGATGTCATGTCTCCTGATGATATCTACATCCTTCATAGCTGGGCTGGGATGGGATGTGTGTGGACAGTGATGTGGACAGTGATCTGGACTGTTATTGGTTTCTATGACAACGCTGGACCTCACAGTAGTGCAGCCTCAGGAATCTCATCAATGTTCGGATTTTCTGCATTTGTTCACAATTCTTCTTCTAGAAATAGATTTACATTAACTTACCGACAAAGAACAGAGGATTTTGGGAAATGTTCAGAATTTGCTAAATAAATTTAATTTATATGTAATTATTTCCATAAGGAAATCAGATTTTTTCATTTTTGCACTTTTCCTCTTTGCGCCACCAATTGTACTTTGTAATGACCTCAATCATTTCACCACAAAATCTATGGTACAACCAGAAAGAAAATTCTGGTGAAATATAATTCGGGGGGTTTCCGTTTTCTACGCAGTGCACTTTTTGGTAAGAATTAAACATGATCTTTATTCTGTTGGTCCATACGGTTACATCAGTACCCAAATTATACTTTTTGTACCGAAAATCACCCTGAACCTTTTTTATTTTTCCGTATACAGGGTTATATTGGGGCTGTTTTTTGCGCTGTCATCTGTAGTTTTTATTGGTGCCATTTTTGTTTTGATGGGACATTTTACGCAATTCTGGACTTAAAGGAGTACTCCGATGCTCGTTTTTTTTTTAAGGGCAAACTAAGCCTAAAACAAAGTTATATAACATTGTAAATGACTTACCTTATCCATATGGCTCTTTTCCATTTCTTCTCCGACCGGAAGCTGGCTCCTTTTTTTTCAATCCATGACGCTCGACCGCTGCTTCTTAGGTACCGCCGCCATCTTAGCCCAGTGACTCATCGCCCCATGAGTCACTGCGGGCTCTGCCGGCCTCCCAGTCCCAAGTTGGCCACTCCCCATCTCAGTAATATATTCATATATTCGCAGAGCTGAGCTGCCATAGGCTCAGCTCTGCAAACGCCTATCTCTGCGCTGCCTTCCAATCAGCGCTTACGTTCTGGGCATGCGCAATCCTCCCTTTAGGCAGGAGCTGGCCGGATGTCAGGAGCGGGCATGCTGGGAGATGTCGTTTTTAGCAGAAACTTCGGGCGGCCATAAGAGGAGAACGGCTGGGCCATTTAAGATGATTGAGGGGTCGTTGAAAAGGTAAGTTAATGGGCTACATTGTGGTGGTGCATCGGAGTACTCCTTTAAGTATTGATTTACGTTTACACCATTGACCCTGCGGTTTAGTGTTATATTTTTATAATTCGGACATTTACACACGCGGCAAAACCCCGTATATTTATTTTAGTGTAAATTATTTTATTTTTTAAAAATGGGAAAAAGAAGGGAATAAACTTATTAGGGAAGGGGCTTACTCACATTTTATCTTTTTTTAAGAGACTATTAAATGTAATCCTTAGATTGCAAACACTGAACAACATTGATTGGAGCGCCGGCAGGGAAGAGGGATGAGACTTCCATCTGTCCTAACAGCTGATCAGGACCCCGCGATTACACCATGAGCGCCTTCCAGAGAATTTCACCTCCCGAGTGTGCTTCATAGAACGAGCGGACGCAGGGCGTACACTTATACCCTGCGTCCTTAGGGTGCGTTCACACGCGCAGATTTTTTAGCGGGTTTTCCGCTGCGTATTTGAAAGTGGGCGGGCTCTGCTCGGCTGTCCGCAGCCTATTTTCCGCAGTGTAATGTACACTGCGGAAAATCCACCGCAAGCCCCATTGAAGTCAGTAGGGACTGTAGCGGATTTTTCGCAGCGTAAATTCCGCCACGGAAAATCTGCTGTGGACAGCTGAGAAGAGCCCGCCCACTTTCAAATACGCAGCGGAAAACCCGCAAAAAAAATCCACACGTGTGAACGTACCCTTAAAGGGGTATTCCGCCCAAAGGATAGGGGATAAGATGTCAAGATCGCCACGGTCCCGCTGCTGGGGACCCCTGGGATCCCCGCTGCGGCACCGCGCTATCATTACAGCACAGAGTGAATTCACTCTGCACGTAATGATGGGCGGTACAGGGGCCGGGAGCATCGTTACGTCACGGCTCCGCCGCTCGTGATGTCACGGCCCGCCCCTTTCAATACAAGTCTATGGGAGGGGGAGGGGCAGTCGTCACGCCCCCTCCCATAGACTTGCATTAAGGGGACGGGCTGTGATGTCACGAGGGGCGGCGCCATGACGTCACGCTGCTCCGTCCCCCGTATCGTCCGTCATTACGCACAGAGCGAACTCGCTCTGTGCTGTAATGATAGCGCGGTGCCGCAGCGGGGATCCCCAGCAGCAGGACCGCGGCGATCTGACATCTTATCCCCTATCCTTTGGATAGGGGATAAGATGTCTAGGGGCGGAGTACCCATTTAAGGTGTTAACTGAGCTGATACCATAATTACCTGAACAACACTCAATAACACGCTGACACCTGGGGTACAGGATGATGACACTGGGGGTACAGGATGATGACACTTGGGGTACAGGATGATGACACTTGGGGTACAGGATGATGACACTTGAGGTACAGGATAATGACACTCGGGGTACAGGATAATAACACATGGGGTACAGAATGATGACACTTGGGGTACAGGATGATAACACTCGGGGTACAGGATAATAACACATGGGGTACAGGATGATGACACTGGGGGTACAGGATGATGACACTCGGGGTACAGGATAATAACACATGGGGTACAGGATGATGACACTGGGGGTACAGGATAATGACACTTGGGGTACAGGATGATAACACTCGGGGTACAGGATAATGACACATGGGGTACAGGATAACACTTGGGGTACAGGATGATGACACTCGGGGTACAGGGTGATGACACTCGGGGTACAGGATGATAACACTTGGGGTACAGGATAATAACACTCGGGGTACAGGATGATGATGACACTTGGGGTACAGGATGATGACACTCGGGGTACAGGATGATGATGACACTTGGGGTACAGGATGATGACACTCGGGGTACAGGATGATGATGACACTTGGGGTACAGGATGATGACACTCGGGGTACAGGATGATGACACTTGGGGTACAGGATGATGACACTCGGGGTACAGGATGATGACACTCGGGGTACAGGATGATGACACTCGGGGTACAGGATAATAACACTTGGGGTACAGGATGATAACACTCGGGGTACAGGATAATAACACTTGGGGTACAGGATGATGACACTCGGGGTACAGGATGATAACACTTGGGGTACAGGATGATAACACTCGGGGTACAGGATGATGACACTTGGGGTACAGGATGATAACACATGGGGTACAGGATAACACTTGGGATACAGGATGATGACACTCGGGGTACAGGGTGATGACACTCGGGGTACAGGATGATAACACTTGGGGTACAGGATGATAACACATGGGGTACAGGATAACACTTGGGGTACAGAATGATGACACTCGGGGTACAGGATGATAACACTTGGGGTACAGGATAATAACACTCGGGGTACAGGATGATGACATTTGGGGTACAGGATAACACTTGGGGTACAGGATGATGACACTCGGGGTACAGGGTGATGACACTCGGGGTACAGGATGATAACACTCGGGGTACAGGATGATGACACTCGGGGTACGGGATGATGACACTTGGGGTACAGGATGATGACACTCGGGATACAGGATGATAACACTTGGGGTACAGGATGATGACACTCGGGGTACAGGATGATGATGACACTTGGGGTACAGGATGATGACACTCGGGGTACAGGATGATGATGACACTTGGGGTACAGGATGATGACACTCGGGGTACAGGATGATGACACTCGGGGTACAGGATGATGATGACACTTGGGGTACAGGATGATGACACTCGGGGTACATGATGATGACACTTGGGGTACAGGATAATAACACTCGGGGTACAGGATGATAACACTCGGGGTACAGGATAATAACACTTGGGGTACAGGATGATGACACTCGGGGTACAGGATGATAACACTTGGGGTACAGGATGATGACACTCGGGGTACAGGATGATAACACTCGGGGTACAGGATAATAACACTTGGGGTACAGGATGATGACACTCGGGGTACAGGATAATAACACTTGGGGTACAGGATGATGACACTCGGGGTACAGGATGATAACACTTGGGGTACAGGATGATGACACTCGGGGTACAGGATGATGACACTCGGGGTACAGGATGATGACACTTGGGGTACAGGATGATGACACTCGGGGTACAGGATGATAACACTCGGGGTACAGGATAATAACACTTGGGGTACAGGATGATAACACTCGGGGTACAGGATGATAACACTCGGGGTACAGGATAATAACACTTGGGGTACAGGATGATGACGGATACAGGATGATGACATTTGGGGTACAGGATGATGACACTCGGGGTACAGGATGATGATGACACTTGGGGTACAGGATGATGACACTCGGGGTACAGGATGATGATGACACTTGGGGTACAGGATGATGACACTCGGGGTACAGGATGATGACACTTGGGGTACAGGATAATAACACTTGGGGTACAGGATGATAACACTCGGGGTACAGAATGATAACACTCGGGGTACAGGATGATGATGACACTTGGGGTACAAGATGATGACACTTGGGGTACAGGATGATAACACTCGGGGTACAGGATGATAACACTCGGGGTACAGGATGATGACACTTGGGGTACATGATGATAACACTCGGGGTGCAGGATGATAACACTCGGGGTACAGGATGATGACACTTGGGGTACAGGATGTATGACTGCTGTACAGTGTATGTATGATGGCTGTATGACTGCTGTATAGTATATGTATGATGGCTGTATGACTGCTGTACAGTATATGTATGATGGATGTATGATTGCTGTACAGTTTATCTATGATGGATGTATGATTGCTGTACAGTATATGTATGACTGCTGTACAGTGTATGTATGATGACTGTATAGTGTATGTATGATGACTGTATGACTGCTGTACATTATATGTATGATGGCTGGATGACTGCTGTACAGTATATGTATGATGGCTGTACAGTATATGAGTGACGGATGTATGACTGCTGTACAGTGTATGTATGACGGACGTATGACTGCTGTACAGTATATGTATGACTGCTGTACAGTATATGTATGATTGCTGTACAGTATGTGTGACGGATGTATGACTGCTGTACAGTATATGTATGACTGCTGTAAAGTATATGTATGATTGCTGTACAGTGTATGTATGACGGACGTATGACTGCTGTACAGTATATGTATGACTGCTTTACAGCATATGTATGACGGACGTATGACTGCTGTACAGTGTATGTATGACGGACGTATGACTGCTGTACAGTATATATATGACGGATGTATGACTGCTGTACAGTATATGTATGGCGGACGTATGACTGCTGTACAGTGTATGTATGGCAGACGTATGACTGCTGTACAGTGTATGTATGGCGGACGTATGACTGCTGTACAGTGTATGTATGGCGGACGTATGACTGCTGTACAGTGTATGTATGGTGGACGTATGACTGCTGTACAGTGTATGTATGACTGCTGTACAGTGTATGTATGGCGGAGGTATGACTGCTGTACAGTGTATGTACGACGGACGTATGACTGCTGTACAGTGTATGTATGATGACTGTATGACTGCTGTACAGTGTATGTATGATGACTGTATGACTGCTGTACAGTATATGTATGACTGCTGTACAGTATATGTATGGCGGACGTATGACTGCTGTACAGTGTATGTATGACTGCTGTACAGTATATGTATGACTGCTGTACAGTGTATGTATGGCGGACGTATGACTGCTGTACAGTGTATGTATGGCGGAGGTATGACTGCTGTACAGTGTATGTATGGCGGACGTATGACTGCTGTACAGTGTATGCACGACGGACGTATGACTGCTGTACAGTGTATGTATGATGACTGTATGACTGCTGTACAGTATATGTATGACAGACGTATGACTGCTGTACAGTGTATGTATGATGACTGTATGACTGCTGTACAGTATATGTATGGCGGACATATGACTGCTGTACAGTGTATGTATGACTGCTGTACAGTATATGTATGACTGCTGTACAGTGTATGTTTGGCGGACGGGTGACTGCTGTACAGTGTATGTATGATGACTGTATGACTGCTGTACAGTATATGTATGGTGGACGTATGACTGCTGTACAGTATATGTATGACTGCTGTACAGTGTATGTATGGCGGACGTATGACTACTGTACAGTATATGTATGGTGGACGTATGACTGCTGTACAGTATATGTATGGCGGACATATGACTGCTGTACAGTGTATGTATGATGACTGTATGACTGCTGTACAGTATATGTATGGTGGACGTATGACTGCTGTACAGTATATGTATGACTGCTGTACAGTGTATGTATGGCGGACGTATGACTACTGTACAGTATATGTATGGTGGACGTATGACTGCTGTACAGTATATGTATGGCGGACATATGACTGCTGTACAGTATATGTATGGCGGACGTATGACTGCTTTACAGTGTATGTATGGCGGACGTATGACTGCTGTACAGTGTATGTATGATGGACGTATGACTGCTGTACAGTATATGTATGGTGGACGTATGACTGCTGTACAGTATATGTATGGCGGACATATGACTGCTGTACAGTGTATGTATGGCGGACGGACGTATGACTGCTGTACAGTGTATGTATGATGACTGTATGACTGCTGTACAGTATATGTATGGCGGACATATGACTGCTGTACAGTGTATGTATGGCGGACGGACGTATAACTGCTGTACAGTGTATGTATGATGACTGTATGATGACAGTATATGTATGATTGCTGTACAGTATGTGTGACGGATGTATGACTGCTGTACAGTATATGTATGACTGCTGTAAAGTATATGTATGATTGCTGTACAGTGTATGTATGACGGACGTATGACTGCTGTACAGTGTATGTATGGTGGACGTATGACTGCTGTACAGTGTATGTATGACTGCTGTACAGTGTATGTATGGCGGAGGTATGACTGCTGTACAGTGTATGTACGACGGACGTATGACTGCTGTACAGTGTATGTATGATGACTGTATGACTGCTGTACAGTGTATGTATGATGACTGTATGACTGCTGTACAGTATATGTATGGCTGCTGTACAGTATATGTATGGCGGACGTATGACTGCTGTACAGTGTATGTATGACTGCTGTACAGTATATGTATGACTGCTGTACAGTGTATGTATGGCGGACGTATGACTGCTGTACAGTGTATGTATGGCGGAGGTATGACTGCTGTACAGTGTATGTATGGCGGACGTATGACTGCTGTACAGTGTATGCACGACGGACGTATGACTGCTGTACAGTGTATGTATGATGACTGTATGACTGCTGTACAGTATATGTATGACAGACGTATGACTGCTGTACAGTGTATGTATGATGACTGTATGACTGCTGTACAGTATATGTATGGCGGACATATGACTGCTGTACAGTGTATGTATGACTGCTGTACAGTATATGTATGACTGCTGTACAGTGTATGTTTGGCGGACGGGTGACTGCTGTACAGTGTATGTATGATGACTGTATGACTGCTGTACAGTATATGTATGGTGGACGTATGACTGCTGTACAGTATATGTATGACTGCTGTACAGTGTATGTATGGCGGACGTATGACTACTGTACAGTATATGTATGGTGGACGTATGACTGCTGTACAGTATATGTATGGCGGACATATGACTGCTGTACAGTGTATGTATGATGACTGTATGACTGCTGTACAGTATATGTATGGTGGACGTATGACTGCTGTACAGTATATGTATGACTGCTGTACAGTGTATGTATGGCGGACGTATGACTGCTGTACAGTATATGTATGGTGGACGTATGACTGCTGTACAGTATATGTATGGCGGACATATGACTGCTGTACAGTATATGTATGGCGGACGTATGACTGCTTTACAGTGTATGTATGGCGGACGGACGTATGACTGCTGTACAGTGTATGTATGATGACTGTATGACTGCTGTACAGTATATGTATGGTGGACGTATGACTGCTGTACAGTATATGTATGGCGGACATATGACTGCTGTACAGTGTATGTATGGCGGACGTATGACTGCTGTACAGTGTATGTATGATGACTGTATGACTGCTGTACAGTATATGTATGGCGGACATATGACTGCTGTACAGTGTATGTATGGCGGACGGACGTATAACTGCTGTACAGTGTATGTATGGCGGACATATGACTGCTGTACAGTGTATGTATGGCGGACGGACGTATAACTGCTGTACAGTGTATGTATGATGACTGTATGACTGCTGTACAGTATATGTAACCATGCCTAATAAAAAGTCCCATAGAATCCTTTATCCTTCTTTACCTCACGTATTTATTCACCATTTTCCCGCCTGTTCCCTTCTCCGCTCAGTCCAGACCAATACAGGAGTCACGTGACCCCACAATAAACAGCGCGGGAAGATCCTGTTCGAACGCTCCACACGGTTACCATGACAACCACTCCCGCCCTTTCCCCTATTGGTTATTACCTCACACACTGCGGAGCGGCCGCTCAGTGATGAACGGGACATTTCTCCGCCACATTCATCTACATAAACTACAACTCTCATCCTCCCCCATCCCGCACCTGCCGGAGACGCTGTGGAGCAGGATGAGTAGTAGTCCGGGACAGAATACACAGGCCGCCATGACTTCCGCCTCCAGTGAGTAGCGGAGACATAACAGGAGCGGGTTATTCCCGGAGAGCGGGAGTTCTGAAGTGGGAGGAGTTAAGCGCTGATCACGTGACCACAGACGCTCTCCCCTGCGTGTCCTGTATGTGAGGAGAACCTGAGCGCGGGAGAGGTCAGGTGATAGTGTAGAGTGTAATAGATATGTATATATTTATATAGAATATGGCGGCCTCACAGCTCGGAGGTAACAATCCTGTCATGTGGAGATGGCTTCCTGTGACCGCTGATATATGTGAGGGGATGGACTGTGTTTATGAACAGGGATAATACACCAGATGTAATGACGCCATATTAGTGAGGTAAATGCTGCTATTGTAATGGCCCAGAGAATAATGACGGATTATATCATATATATACTACGTTGTATTATAGCGTATTTATGACCGCCATACCGGTACAGAGCCACACATCTGAACCGTTAGGGGATAAGGTGGTGTTCCCCGACCGGGAGGCCTCCAGCTGTTGCAAAACTACAACTACCAGCATGCCCAGACAGCCGAAGGCTGTCAGGGCATGATTGGAGTTGTAGTTTTGCAACAGCTGGAGGCTCCCTGCTAGTCGGGAGCTGGTGAAGGACGTAAATATACGTCCTGTGTCGTTAAGGAGTTAAACATTTTTAATCCTTCCAGTACTTATCAGCTGCTGAAGTTGAGTTGTTCTTTTCTGTCTGACCACAGTGCTCTCTGCTGACACCTCTGTCTGTGTCAGGAACTGTCCAGAGTAGGAGAAAATCCCTATAGCAAACATATCCTGCTCTGGACAGTTCCTGATAGAAAACCTCTCCTGCTCTGGACAGTTCCTGACACAGACAGAGGTGTCAGCAAAGAGAACTGTGGTCAGACAACAAGAACAACTCACCTTCATCAGCAGATAAGTACTGGGAGGATTAAGATTTTTTTAATAGAAGTAATTCACAAATTTTTAACTTTCTGGAGCCAGTTGATATGAAAAAAAAAAAGTTTTTTTTCCTGGAATACCCCTTTTGGGTATTACAGCGATTTGGAGCTGTGACGGAAAATCTCCAGAATACCATATTAAAGCCATTGTAATCTGCGGAAAACCTGCCCATATGGGCGCACCCTAATGCAGTTTCCCCCAATCAGGGTGCCTCAAGCTGGTGCAAAACTACAAGTCTCAGCATGCCCGGACAGCCTTTGGCTGTCCGGGCATGCTGAGATTTGTAGTTTTGCAGCAGAAGGAGGCACACTTTTTGGCAAAAAAAAAAGAGATCAAACAGAAGGTATGTCTTTTTGAAGTTTTCATGCAGATTTTTTACACAGCAGTAAGCAGAAGTATAAATCATTTCTCGGTTTCCTATTTATGTTTTTGAAACTGCAGCATTTTTACAAATAGCTCTGTGTATGATGCTTCCCTTTAACCCCTTAAAGACACAACACAATTTTTGTGTTTCAGTAGGGGGGAGATTTATCAAAAACTGTCCAGAAGAAAAGTTGCCCATAGCAATCAATCAGATGGCCTCTGCAAAATGAAAGAAGCGATCTGATTGGTTGCTATGGGCAACTTTTCCTCTGTACAGGTTTTAATAAATCTCCCCCATAAGGCTGCATTCACACCATGATTTGGCATACAGCATCTGGATCTGGTGGGAGAATTAAAAAATCGACTGCTGCCATATCCATGCCGGACCCGTTTATTTAAATGATGATGTCATGTTTTCTGATGATGTCATGTCTCCTGATCACTGATGTCTCCTGATGATGTCATGTCTCCTGATCACTGATGTCTCCTGATCACTGATGTCTCCTCATCACTGATGTCTCCTGATGATGTCATGTCTCCTGATCACTGATGTCTCCTGATCACTGATGTCTCCTGATCACTGATGTCTCCTGATCACTGATGTCTCCTGATGATGTCATGTCTCCTGATCACTGATGTCTCCTGATCACTGATGTCTCCTGATGATGTCATGTCTCCTGATCACTGGTGTCTCCTGATGATGTCATGTCTCCTGATCACTGGTGTCTCCTGATGATGTCATGTCTCCTGATCACTGGTGTCTCCTGATCACTGGTGTCTCCTGATCACTGGTGTCTCCTGATGATGTCATGTCTCCTGATCACTGGTGTCTCCTGATCACTGGTGTCTCCTGATCACTGGTGTCTCCTGATCACTGATGTCTCCTGGAGATGTCATGTCTCCTGATCCCTGATGTCTTTTGATGATGTCATGTCTCCTGATCACTGGTGTCTCCTGATCACTGGTGTCTCCTGATCACTGGTGTCTCCTGATCACTAGTGTCTCCTGATCCCTGATGTTTTCTGATGATGTCATGTCTCCTGATCATTGATGTCTCCTGATCATTGATGTCTCCTGATCCCTGATGTCTTCTGATGATGTCATGTCTCCTGATCACTGATGTCTCCTGAAGATGTCATGTCTCCTGAAGATGTCATGTCTCCTGATCCCTAATGTCTTCTGATGATGTCATGTCTCCTGATCACTGATGTCTCCTGATCACTGATGTCTCCTGAAGATGTCATGTCTCCTGATCCCTGATGTCTTCTGATGATGTCATGTCTCCTGACCTGATCACTGATGTCTCCTGATCACTGAGACCTTCTGATGATGTCATGTCTCCTGATCACTGATGTCTTCTGATGATGTCATAGAGCTGGGCGGTATGACCAAATATGTGTTTCACGGTATTTTTGTAGCTTATGGCGGTTCCACGGTATATAACGGTATTTCTTTCACCCCCCAAATCATGTGACCCGCCAGTGCTGTTCTGCTCCCCCCCCCCCCCCTCCCACCATACTCACATATGTCACCCAAAGCACTGCCCTCCTCCTCTTTGTTGGGGGCCGCCGGTGCTGGAACGCTATACTGTACGCCAGTGGTCTCCAACCTGCGGACCTCCAGCTGTTGCAAAACTACAACTCCCAGCATGCCCGGACAGCCAACGGCTGTCCGGGCATGCTGGGAGTAGTAGTTTTGCAACAACTGTAGGTCTGCAGGTTTGAGACCACTGCTGTACGCTGTATCCCTATGCCCGGGCTGCAAAAGATAAAGAAAATAAACTTTAACTTACCTACGTCAGCCTTACGCTGGGGACGGGAAAGTCGGACAGCCGTCAGCCTATCACCGGCCGCAGCGATGTCCCGCCCCGGCCAGTGATAGGTTAAACACACTGTCATGTAAGAAGCCGGCCAGAGCTCCTTACATGACTGTGGGCTCAGCCTATCACTGGCCGGGGTGGTTCATCGCTCCGGCCGGTGATAGGCTGACGGATGTCCGACGTTCCCGTCCCCAGCGTAAGGCTGACGTAGGTAAGTTAAAGTTTATTTTCTTTATCTTTTGCAGCCCTGGCTTAGGGATACAGTGTACAGCAGTGGTCTCAAACCTGCAGACCTCCAGCTGTTGCAAAACTACAACTCCCAGCATGCCCGGACAGCCGTTGGCTTTCCGGGTATGCTGGGAGTTGTAGTTTTGCAACATTTGGAGGTCCGCAGGTTGGAGACCAGTGGCGTACAGTATAGAGTTCTAGCGCCGGTGTGAGGTGAGATTTCCGAACCCATGCAAAAACCGAACCGCTCCTCCCCTCAGCGAGGGCAGAGCCCGAAGGCGCACATCTGCAGGAGATAATTAAGCCACGCCCCTTAGGTTCAGAAATTTCACTTCAAACCCCCCCCCCCCCCCGCTCTACATTACACAATAAGACACAGCAGGGGATCTCACCACACACCGGCGGCCCGCAACAAAGAGGAGGAGGGCAGTGCTTGCGGGTGACATATGTGAGTAGTACCCTGCTGGGCTGATAATTAATTGGGGGGAGCAGAACAGCGCTGGCAGGTAGCATCATTTGGTGGGGGGAGCAGAACAGCGCTGGCGGGTCACATATGATTAGTTCCCCAATGTGGGGATAGCGCTGCGCTGGGCTGATAATTCATTCCCGAGGGGGAGGGGCCCAACCGGTATTTCGGTATGGGAAAAATTCATATCGTGCAGCCCAAAAATTTCGGTATTCGGTATGAACCGGTATACCGCCCAGCCCTATGTCATGTCTCCTGATCACTGATGTCTCCTGATGATGTCATGTCTCCTGATCACTGATGTCTCCTGATGATGTCATGTCTCCTGATCACTGATGTCTCATGATGATGTCATGTCTCCTGATCACTGATGTCTCCTGATGATGTCATGTCTCCTGATCACTGGTGTCTCCTGATCACTGGTGTCTCCTGATCCCTGATGTTTTCTGATGATGTCATGTCTCCTGATCATTGATGTCTCCTGATCATTGATGTCTCCTGATCACTGGTTTCTCCTGATGATGTCATGTCTCCTGATCACTGGTGTCTCCTGATCACTGGTGTCTCCTGATCACTGGTGTCTCCTGATCACTGGTGTCTCCTGATCACTGGTGTCTCCTGATCCCTGGTGTCTCCTGATCACTGGTGTCTCCTGATCACTGGTGTCTCCTGATCACTGGTGTCTCCTGATCACTGGTGTCTCCTGATCCCTGATGTTTCCTGATGATGTCATGACTCCTGATCACTTATGTCTCCGGATCACTCATGTCTCCTGATCATTGATGACTCCTGATCACTGATGTCTCCTGATGATGTCATGACTCCTGATCACTGATGTCTTCTGATGATGTTATGACTCCTGATCACTGACGTGTCCTGATGATGTCATGACTCCTGATCACTGACGTCTCCTGATGATGTCATGACTCCTGATCACTGGTGTCTCCTGATCACTGATGTCTTCTGATGATGTCATGTCTCCCGATGAATGCCTACATTCTTTATAGTAGGCTTAAAGAAGCACAACTGCATTAAAAAAGTAGGAAATAAAAAAGTCTCCACACACAGGAAAGAAATAGCAGGTAGGTATAAAAAAAAGAGACTACTTGGGTTGTGGAACCTAATATAGTAATCCCCTAAATGGTTAGAGTGGAAAAAAGTAGTCAGCAGTCACCCAGTTAGAAGTAAACGTCCACTTTATTAATTCATCTGTAAAGAGGTGGTCCAGTGAAAAACAACTATTGCCTCTCCACGGGATAGAGGATGTGTCTGATCACGGGGGGTCCGACCACTGGGAACCCCTGTGGTCTTTTGAACGGGACCCTTACTCTCTGAAAGGAGCACTAAAGAGACCCGAGTGCTGTACTTGGTCATCTCCGGCGCTCCCATAGAAATTAATGGGGTGTATGCCGTCTGTCTGTAGAGCACAAGGACAGAGCTGCAAAATGTATGTTAGTCTCTCCGCCAGTCAGTCAGCCTAGTGCTGACCATGATCTCTCCGCCAGTCAGTCAGCCTAGTGCTGACCATGATCTCTCCGCTAGTCAGTCAGCCTTCTGCTGACCATGATCTCTCCGCTAGTCAGTCAGCCTTCTGCTGACCATGATCTCTCCGCTAGTCAGTCAGCCTAGTGCTGACCATGATCTCTCCGCCAGTCAGTCAGCCTTCTGCTGACCATGATCTCTCCGCCAGTCAGTCAGCCTACTGCTGACCATGATCTCTCCGCCAGTTAGTCAGCCTGCTGCTGACCATGATCTCTCCGCCAGTCAGTCAGCCTAGTGCTGACCATGATCTCTCCGCTAGTCAGTCAGCCTACTGCTGACCATGATCTCTCCGCTAGTCAGTCAGTCTACTGCTGACCATGATCTCTCCGCTAGTCAGTCAGTCTACTGCTGACCATGATCTCTCTGCCAGTCAGTCAGCCTAGTGCTGACCATGATCTCTCCGCCAGTCAGTCAGCCTTCTGCTGACCATGATCTCTCCGCCAGTCAGTCAGCCTTCTGCTGACCATGATCTCTCCGCCAGTCAGTCAGCCTACTCAGTCAGCCTGCTGCTGACCATGATCTCTCCGCCAGTCAGTCAGCCTACTGCTGACCATGATCTCTCCGCCAGTCAGTCAGCCTACTGCTGACCATGATCTCTCCGCCAGTCAGTCAGCCTACTGCTGACCATGATCTCTCCGCCAGTCAGTCAGCCTACTGCTGACCATGATCTCTCCGCCAGTCAGTCAGCCTACTGCTGACCATGATCTCTCCGCCAGTCAGTCAGCCTACTGCTGACCATGATCTCTCCGCCAGTCAGTCAGCCTAGTGCTGAACATGATCTCTCCGCCAGTCAGTCAGCCTACTGCTGACCATGATCTCTCCGCCAGTCAGTCAGCCTAGTGCTGAACATGATCTCTCCGCTAGTCAGTCAGTCTACTGCTGACCAATCTCTCTCTGCTAGTCAGTCAGTCTACTGCTGACCATGATCTCTCAGTTAGCCTAGTGCTGACCATGATCTCTCCGCTAGTCAGTCAGTCTACTGCTGACCATGATCTCTCCGCTAGTCAGTCAGTCTACTGCTGACCATGATCTCTCAGTTAGCCTAGTGCTGACCATGATCTCTCCGCTAGTCAGTCAGCCTACTGCTGACCATGATCTCTCCGCTAGTCAGTCAGTCTACTGCTGACCATGATCTCTCCGCTAGTCAGTCAGTCTACTGCTGACCATGATCTCTCCGCTAGTCAGTCAGTCTACTGCTGACCATGATCTCTCCACCAGTCAGTCAGCCTAGTGCTGACCATGATCTCTCCGCTAGTCAGTCAGTCTACTGCTGACCATGATCTCTCAGTTAGCCTACTGCTGACCATGATCTCTCCGCTAGTCAGTTAGCCTACTGCTGACCATGATCTCACCGCACAAGATACCAGGTATCATTATAAAGCTGGATTAATAAAGTGGACATTTTACTTTGAACTGGGTGAGTACCACCTACTTTTTTTTTCTACTGTACTCATATACATCCTTCATAGCTGGACTGAGATGTGTGTGGACAGTGATGTGGACAGTTTGTTTCTATGAAAATGCTGGACCTCAGTAGTGCAGCCTCAGGCTTTAGGAGTCTCTTAAATGTGCCTGGATTTTATCTTTTACTCTGATTTCCCTCATTTGGTCATGATTCCTCTTATAGAGGATTTATAGATCTTGGGCTAAAGGGTAACACCTGGGGTACAGGATGATAACACCTGGGGTACAGGATGATAACACCTGGGGTACAGGATGATGACACTCGGGGTACAGGATAATAACACTTGGGGTACAGGATGATAACACCTGGGGTACAGGATGATAACACCTGGGGTACAGGATGATGACACTCGGGGTACAGGATAATAACACTTGGGGTACAGGATGATGACACTTGGGGTACAGGATGACACTTGGGGTACTGGATGATGAAACTTGGGGTGCGGGATGATGACACTTGGGGTGCGGGATGATGACACTTTGGGTACGGGATGATGACACTTGGGGTGCAGTATGATGACACTTGGGGTACAGGATGCTGTGGTGAATATTAAACTCTGCTGCCAATGATTATGTTGAGGTTGGTGCAGTTCCTGCTTTTGATCACCTGGTGGTGCTGTTGCTCCCATAATCTTTCTCTTCTTTGTCAGGAGCTTCTGCAACAGTAAATACAAGAACATTGATAATGAACTGAAATATAGAGATGACTGAACAGTCCTGAGCTACAGACAGAAGTGGTACTGTGCAGTGTATATATTTACAGAATAAGAGCAGATACTGAGGAACTCTTATTTTATGTAAAATACAAAACATAAACCAACATAACATCCATAACAATGATAATCAAATGAACATAAATAAACCTAATACATAACAAATTATAATATCACAAACAAAATCCCTTCTGGTCCAGGACAACACACACTACATACCTATATACACACTACATACCTATATATACACACCACAAAACTATATACACCACAAACCTATATAACTATATACACATCACATACCTATACACACAGAACATATGCCTATACAATTTTTTTTATATATATATAATATACACACACAAAAACAATAATCAATAACAAAATAAGAATCTACTCATCCCCCACCTTCCCTATAACTTACACAAAAATATACACAAAATGTGAATCAAATATTATAACCTTATTCATAATACTCCTATACATATATACAACCCTTATACAATATACAGTCCCTATACATATACAACTCCTATACATATATACAACCCTTATACAATATACAACCCCTATACATATATACAACCCTTATACAATATACAGTCCCTATACATATACAACTCCTATACATATATACAACCCCTATACACATATATACAACTCCTATACATAGATACAACCCCTATACATAGATACACCATAACACCAACCCCTCAGGGCTCCGATTCATTGTCTGTAAGCCGCCTACATCTTTTCATCAATATGAAAACAAAAATCTCTGGTGACAGCTTCAGCCCATCACCAGGGAGCAGATTACTAGGTTAGGGCACCTTAAAGGAGAACCCCCTCCACAGGGAAGAGGCTGCAAATGCCCCCAATTTTTCATACTCCAAAGAACGAACTTTCACCAGGTCACGAGAGTGTTCCGACAAACCTCGTCCACGGGGAGGATTTTCTGTCTCGTCGACACTAAACACCTCACTTGCCACGTGTGATACCTGACCACTACACTGACTAAAAATGAAGTGCACCGGTCCTGGACACCCAGATCTTTGAAGGCCCCATAAAGCCACCCAGCATAGGAAAGGGCAGCTACCTGTGGCCAGCCAATGGAAGCTCCCACCCTTTGATATACCTCTATATTAAAAGGGCACTGAAGCAGGAAGTGGTCCATGTCCTCCAGCACACACCCCGCTCCTCCTGGGGACAACCCTTTTCATCGGAGTTCCTGTACTTTAGATTGCCCCTTACATATAGATTACCATGGAAGCCTCGCCAGGCCAAGTCCCAATACTTCAAGGGAATCCTAGGTGAATTTAGAAGAGACAACCCAATCCCTTGATCCCACCTGTGCAATCCTTGAGGGCCAGTGGTTTCTGGAAATGAGTCAGCAAGACCCTGTTATGGAGGATTTTCCTCGGCAGAGTTCTTACCTCCCACATCCCCAGCCCCCACCTCCTGATGACCTTCAGAACCAGTGCAGCATAGGTCGGGAGATGCCCGTGTGACGTGCGAAGATCCTTCACTTGACCGTCTCTCTCCCATTCCTGGAAGAAAGGCTGAAACCATCTCCTGCAAGAGACTACCCATGGAGGAGTCCTCTGTCCAGAGGTTTGATATATTGGTCTTTAAAAAGGAATTCACTAGGAATACCACCGGGTTGACCATACCCAACCTGCCTAGTCTCCTCGTGCAGTGTCACCTCCCTCTTAATTAGGTTCAGTCTATTCCCCCACAACATTAGGAAGAACAGACTGTAGACCCGGGCCCATAGAGGTTCTGGCAAAAGGCTGACATTGCCCAAATAGATTAACAACGGGAGCAAGAAAGACCTGATCAAGAAGACCTAAAGGTCAAAGACCAACCTTTCCACTGTTCCACTCTTTTGGAGACATCTTCCCGTCAACTTATCCCTGTTGATCTCAGACCCGGATGCCTCCGAGTAGCAATCCACCTCCGACATCACCCACTCCGCCTCCCCTTGCGAAGAGACAAAAATGGAGACGTTATCAGCATACGCCACTACCCTTAAGGCAGAATCTGGCACAGCCGGGTCCATCCTCACCCCGCCAATGGTCCTCGACCGATCCTTCGAAGGAAGGGGTCTATCGCGAACACATAAAGCAAAGGGCTTAACAGACAGCTCTCAGCCAATCCACGAACCTCTATTTCCCCCCCCCGGCAGACCGTACTTCAAAAGAGTGGACCAGAGATACTCGTCAACTCGACCAAAAGTCTTTGCCTGGTCCAAGGACAGCAGAAGCCCCTTCCAGTGACCAGCCCGACCCTGCTCCATGGCCTCGCGGACACCCAGCACCGCACTAAAAGTGCTACAACCGGGGACAGAGCAGTGGGACCCTAAAAGGATCTGAGGTGCAAATTTCACCAACCTGTTGAATAGCACTTTTGCCAGAATCTTTCTGTCCACATTGAGAAGCGCTATGGGACGCCAGGTCTCAATGCGGGACGAGTCTTTACCCTTTGACAGGATGATCAGAACCGACCTCCTCATTGACTTCGGCAGAGTGCCCGAGGATAGACACTCATTTATTACTTCAGTCAAGAAGGGAACCAAAGATACTGAGGAGTATACCCATCTGGGTCATGTTTTGCCCCGGAGTTGGGGTGTTTGGGGTTAATGATTTTTTTTTGGGAGGGGGACAAGGTGTAGGTGGGTGTGAGAACTTACCAGGTCAGGGGAGGACAGGGGCAACGGTAACGTGGGGTGCGGGTCAGCGGTGTGGGGTGATGGAGACAATGCTGAGGTTTGTAGTTCTCTTATCAGGTCAGTGTTGCGGCTCATGATCTGGATGTTTTTCTGCTGATATCAGGTCCCCGGTAACTATATTAGATCCTCAAGGTCATTATTAATATAGCCAGGGAGATAAGCTTCGGGGATCAGACTGATGCCGCTTATTGCTGCTTATCTCTACCAGAGAATTCATTGATTTCTCCTTTAATCTGCCGCATATTATGATCTGGGACCTGGAGCTGTAAACTTTATAGGTGGACGCAGCTCCGGGACTTATTTGTGTTGGTAAACTACAACCCCCAGCGTGCTCAGACAGGTAACGGCTGTCCGGGCATGCTGGGAGTTGTAGTTTTGCATTTTCTAGAGGTCCAGTTTGGAGACCACTGCCATAGACAATCGAGAACAGAAAAATATTACAATTTAAAGAAAACTAAATTTGCTTTTGCCAATGTTACCAAAGAAGACTCCTCTTATAATCAGATACACAAGAGATACAAAATATGTAACAAAAATGTCAACAAATAAAAACACATAAAATTTACAACTAAATTATTTATAATTTACCCTTTTTATGGAAAATTATTATTTGTTTGCTCCTCTTTAGTTAAAATTGAGTCTGAGAAAAACAAGAAATAAAAAGTCAAATATTTAAAAATAGGTTAGTTGTTAAAAAAATAAAATACAGTAACGTGTAGTATAAGTAATGTGTAAGAAAATTATACCTAACAAGGTAAATAAATACAGAAAGCACAAAACGTAGGAATTAAAATAACATTTTAATAATGAATTAAGATAAAATTTAAAGCACAAAATGTTAAAAATGAAAACAAAATGTAATAATGAATTAAAAAGAAACTAAATACAAAATGTAATAAATTGTAGATAAAAATAAAATTGAAATTGAAATGTAAAAATCTAAATGTAAATTAAAAACAAATAAAAAGAAGCAAATTCAATAAAAATGAAAAAAAGTATAGAAAACATTTTAATATGAAAATGAAGGAAAATGTAAAAATAAAAACAGTCAATAAAAAATAAAATAAAAATGCAAAAAGTAAGTTAAAATCAGGAGAAAATATGAAATCTAACAAAACGTGCAAATCATGGAAACATGGAAATCAAAAGTGCAATATGTGTGTGTGTGTATATATATATATATATATATATATATATATATATATATATATATATGTGTGTTTATTAATTTTCCATTTATATATTTAAATATATTTAAAATAAATAAGTAATCAGTATATGGTGAATTATTGGAAAGAATTTTTAATTTCAAACAATTTCAAAGATTTTCAGAACAAACCATTAAATCTAATAATAGGAAGTAAATAAATCTATAGAACTGCATAGGAATCAATAGTATTCTAAACAACATTTATAAAAAGAATCAATCACTAAAAAATTATTAAACTGTTATATAAAAATGTTATTAAATGTTATATACATATGTTTTTTAGAATTAAAAACTATGGGGGAGATTTATGAAAACCTGGCCAGAGGAATAGTTGCTGAGATGCCCATAGCAACCAATCAGGACGCTTCTTTCATTTTTGAAAAGGCCTCTGAAAAATGAAAGCAGCGATCTGATTGGTTGCTATGGGCAACTCAGCAACTTTTCCTCTGGACAGGATTTCATAAATCTCCCCCTATGTATTTTCTTCCAAAGGATGATATTACTAATATATGCGATTGAACCAGAATCCCCGTCCGTGTTCCCTGTATCAATCACAGAGTGATTTGGGTTCCTGAGCAGTTCCGATTTGGGTTCCTGAGCGGTTCCGGAGACGAGCGCTGCACTTTGATTGGCTGCTGTCTGGATAGACAAGGTTCAATTTTTCCTTTTTATTTTTCTTCAATTTACTATAAATTAAGATTTCTATACATAAGTCCCATTACAAAAAAGAGAATGTAGCAGTGCTGAGTTTGTCATCTCCTTCGTAGAGCAGCGTTGCATGTTTGCTGTAGTTTTACCTGCAATTTTAGGCAACAGTGAAAACCACATATCACCCACTCAACTCTGCTACATCTCTAGATGATGTTTTCTTTGGTGCTGGGGGAGGGACTCTGGGGGGCAGATAATGGGGCGGCTGACTGTTGGGTGACCCTCTTATCTCCTGTGATAGGAACCTTTATAAGGAGACATCTGCCCCTCCTGCCCCTTTCTCCTCTCATCTATTCCACATGAACATGACATCCTGGCATCTTCAGGAGCGGGCACAGAGATTTCTGAGAGTCAGGAGCGCCCTCCTCCGGGAATGTCTGGCCGAATTTCTGGGGGTCTTTGTGCTGCTTGTAAGTCATGAAAAATCCCAATATTAAGCTGTGTGAGCGAGGAAAGTACAGGAATAGCAGAGTGATATAGAACAGGACACAGGTGTAGCGTAGAGGGGTGTGTGGGTGTGAGGAAAGTACAGGAATAGCAGAGTGATATAGAACAGGACACAGGTGTAGCGTAGAGGGGGGTGTGTGTGAGGAAAGTACAGGAATAGTGTGTGTGTGTATATATATATATATATATATATATATATATATATATATACAGGATGAGGTGTAGAGGAGTGTGTGTGAGGAAAGTACAGGAATAGCAGAGTGATATAGAACAGGACACAGGTGTAGCGTAGAGGGGGGTGTGTGTGAGGAAAGTACAGGAATAGTGTGTGTGTGTGTGTATATATATATATATATATACAGGATGAGGTGTAGAGGAGTGTGTGTGAGGAAAGTACAGGAATAGCAGAGTGATATAGAACAGGACACAGGTGTAGCGTAGAGGGGGGTGTGTGTGAGGAAAGTACAGGAATAGTGTGTGTGTGTATATATATATATATACAGGATGAGGTGTAGAGGAGTGTGTGTGAGGAAAGTACAGGAATAGCAGAGTGATATAGAACAGGACACAGGTGTAGCGTAGAGATGTGTGTGTGAGGAAAGTACAGGAATAGCAGAGTGATATAGAACAGGACACAGGTGTAGCGTAGAGGGGGGTGTGTGTGAGGAAAGTACAGGAATAGCAGAGTGATATAGAACAGGACACAGGTGTAGCGTAGAGGGGTGTGTGTGTGAGGAAAGTACAGGAATAGCAGAGTGATATAGAACAGGACACAGGTGTAGCGTAGAGGGGTGTGTGTGAGGAAAGTACAGGAATAGCAGAGTGATATAGAACAGGACACAGGTGTAGCGTAGAGGTGTGTGTGTGTGTGAGGACAGTACAGAAATAGTGTGTGTGTGTGTGTGTGTATATATATATATATATATATATATATATACAGGATGAGGTGTGGAGGAGTGTGTGTGTGTGAGGACAGTACAGAAATAGTGTGTGTGTGTATATATATATATATATATATATATATATATATATATATATACAGGATGAGGTGTAGAGGAGTGTGTGTGAGGACAGTACAGGAATAGTGTGTGTGTATATATATATATATATACAGGTATACAGAATGAGGTGTAGGGGAGTGTGTGAGGACAGTACAGGAATAGTAGATATATATACAGGATGAGGTGTAGTATAGAGGAGTGTGTGTGAGGACGATACAGGAATAGTAGATATACCGTATATACAGGATGAGGTGTAGTATAGAGACGTGTGTGAGGACAGTACAGGAATAGTGTGTGTGTGTGTGTGTGTATATATATATATATATATATATATATATATATAAGGTGTAGAGGAGTGTGTGAGGACAATACAGGAAGAGTAGATATATATACAGGATGAGGTGTAGTATAGAGGAGTGTGTGTGAGGACAGTACAGGAATAGTGTGTGTGTGTGTGTGTGTATATATATATATATATATATATATATATATATATACAGGATGAGGTGTAGTATAGAGGAGTGTGTGTGAGGACAGTACAGGAATAGTGTGTGTGTGTGTGTGTGTGTATATATATATATATATATATATACAGGATGAGGTGTAGTATAGAGGAGTGTGTGTGAGGACAGTACAGGAATAGTAGATATATATACAGTATGAGGTGTAGTATAGAGGAGTGTGTGAGGACAGTACAGGAATAGTAGATATATATATACAGTATGAGGTGTAGTATAGAGGAGTGTGTGTGAGGACAGTACAGGAATAGTAGATATATATACAGTATGAGGTGTAGTATAGAGGAGTGTGTGTAAGGATAGTACAGGAATAGTAGATATATATACAGGATGAGGTGTAGTATAGAGGAGTGTGTGTGTGTGTATATATATATATATATATACAGGATGAGGTGTAGTATAGAGGAGTGTGTGTGAGGACAGTACAGGAATAGTATATATATACAGGATGAGGTGTAGTGTAGAGGAGTGTGTGTGAGGACAGTACAGGAATAGTATATATATATATACACAGGATGAGGTGTAGTGTAGAGGAGTGTGTGAGGACAGTACAGGAATAGTAGATATATATATACAGTATGAGGTGTAGTATAGAGGAGTGTGTGTGAGGACAGTACAGGAATAGTATATATATATATATATATATATATACAGGATGAGGTGTAGTGTAGAGGAGTGTGTGAGGACAGTACAGGAATAGTAGATATATATATACAGTATGAGGTGTAGTATAGAGGAGTGTGTGTGAGGACAGTACAGGAATAGTAGATATATATACAGTATGAGGTGTAGTATAGAAGAGTGTGTGAGGACAGTACAGGAATAGTGTGTGTGTGTATATATATATATATATATATATACACAGGGTGAGGTGTAGTATAGAGGAGTGTTTGTAAGGATAGTACAGGAATAGTAGATATATACAGGATGAGGTGTAGTATAGAGGAGCATGTGTGAGGATGATACAGGAATAGTAGATATATACAGGATGAGGTGTAGTATAGAGGAGTGTGTGTGAGGACGATACAGGAATAGCAGATACAGGACAGAAGTGGTTTGGAGAGCTATAGTAGATACAGGACGGGTGATACACTTGTAGCTGTAATAAGAGTTATAAATCACGGGGCAGATGAATGTTATTATAATCAGATCCTCTTATCACTTTATTGCTACTGAGGATGTTAAACTCCAGATAAGTCACACAGCAGCCCGAGTCCAGGAACCACACGAGCCCTGGTGGACAGTCACATGGAATGACCGACTACCAATGCCTAGTCCTACAACTGGGACCAGTGCTCCCT
The DNA here is from genome assembly GCF_029499605.1 of Hyla sarda. Lineage (NCBI taxonomy): Eukaryota > Metazoa > Chordata > Amphibia > Anura > Hylidae > Hyla > Hyla sarda. The sequence continues at coordinate 104,850,157 of NC_079199.1, forward strand.
GGGACTCTAGTGGTACCATCTCCATCATTTGCCCTGGTGATTAAGTAATCCCCCTGGTGGCTCGGTGGTGTAATCTCCTTGGTTATCCTTGGTGGTTCAGTGGTGTAATATCCCTGGTGGTGTCATTTCCATGATTATCCTTAGTGGTCCAGTGGTCTAATATGTCTAGTTATCCCTGGTGGTCCAATGGTGTAATCTCCCTGGTGGCCCAGTGGTGTAATCTTTTTGCTATACCTGGTGGCCCAATGGTGTAATCTGGTGATGCAGCAAATAATTTTTCTAACACCAGTGATCCACAATTACCCTGTCCCTGGTGACCTAGTGCTTATTTACCCCAGGCCTGATGGTGCATTGGTTTGGTGGTTTGGTATACAACCTTGGGCATCCATTAAAGTAAATTCAAATTCTTGTCCATGATTCAATGATGGCCTAGTGGTCTCTGTCCTGTCTCTGGTCCAGATCCAGAGGTCTTAGTGTCCAGGAGTGCAATATCTAGAGCAGTGTTTCCCAACCTTTTTCAGTGTGGGATGCACCTCTGAAACATTTTTTACTGTGGGGCACACATTCTGCCCCCCCCCCCAGTAGCTTGCCCCCTTATTTATTTCTCCCCTAGATAGTTTACCCCCTGCAGGTATTTTGACCTCCCCCCCCCCCCCCCCTCATAAGTAGGACATTGTTGAGGTGAGGGCAGGGTGGTCAGACATTGGTGAGGTGAGGGCAGGGTGGTCAGACATTGGTGAGGTGAGGGCAGGGTGGTCAGACATTGGTGTGGTGAGGGCAAGGTGGTCGGACATTGTTGAGGTGAGGGCAGGGTGGTCAGACATTGGTGAGGTGAGGGCAGGGTGGTCAGACATTGGTGAGGTGAGGGCAAGGTGGTCAGACATTGGTGAGGTGAGGACAAGGTGGTCGGACATTGGTGAGGTGAGGGGAAGGTGGTCGGACATTGGTGAGGGCAGGGTGGACGGACATTGGTGAGGTGAGGGCAGGGTGCTCGGACATTGGTGAGGTGAGGGCAGGGTGCTCGGACATTGGTGAGGTGAGGGCAGGGTGGCTGGACATTAGTAAAGACCTGGTCTGTGCTGGTCCTGGAGTATTACATTCCTCCCGGTTCTGCTCCGCAGGGTTTTGGTTGCACAACCTCTTGTGCCTTCAGGTTCTCTATTTGGGTTCACCGCCTTCGGCTTTCAGATCCTGTTTTTTTGTTTTTAGTCCGAATATTGTGCAATTTTCAATTCCTGAAAAAGTCGTAAATAGCCTAAAAGTGAGCGATCCCTCGAAAGATTACCCAACACCTCAACTGCACACTACACTGAGACCGGGGGAATTTGTAAAGTAGCGCACCCAAAAATGGGACCTGATATCACAAAAACAACAACATTGGGCCCCTTTCGCTCTGCTGGCATGCTCCATCAAACTCCCATATTTTTTCTCCGGCTTTTCTCGATCCTAAAATAACGGGCTTCACACTGCCGGAGACAACCGGCAATGTAAACGTAGCCTTAAATGTACTATACAGTGCGATTGCATTGTGGGTAATAGTGTGACTGTGGAGTATTGAGGCCTGTAGGCTTCCTCTGCCCTCGTCTGGTCTCCTCCATCACCATGTTCTTGTTGTCTTCCAGTTTATAACCACTGGGGCCGTGGCTCAGGCCGTCACCAGCTCCGAGACCAAAGGCAACTTCTTCTGTATGTACCTGGCTGGCGCCATTGCTGTGGTCATCGCCATATACGCGTCTGGGGGAGTGTCAGGTAGGGGATATTACAGAATGTTTATTCAGGCAGGTGACATTACTGACTGTTTATGTTGACAACCTACCTGAGGAGGACCAGTCACCGGTAGAAAATTTAAAGAACAGAAGCTCAAGTGATTGGGTTGGGGAACATTTTACCGTTGCACACTCCACTTCCCCTTCCCTTCTGGGATTTAGGCTTCAAGGGTTTAAGATTCATCAACCACTGGATGGGGCATGACCTCCGCTGGGGGGCATTTGTGTCCTGACCACTCATGGTACCATCTCATTCTTCATTACAGGCGGCCACCTCAACCCAGCATACTCCCTCAGCTTGTGCGTGCTTGGCAGATTCCCCTGGTGGAAATTACCCCTTTATGTTCTGATTCAGATGCTGGGGTCATTTACTGGGGCAGCCGCAACATATGCTCTATACTACGGTGAGAAGAATCCCCCATCATGTTCTTCATTCTCAGTTATATAACTGCTTATACATAGGGGGCAGTATTATAGTAGTTATATTCTTGTATATAGGGGCAGTATTATAGTAGTTATATTCTTGTATATAGGAGCAGTATTATAGTAGTTATATTCTTGTATATAGGGGCAGTATTATAGTAGTTATATTCTTGTATATAGGGGGCAGTATTATAGTAGTTATATTCTTGTATATAGGGGGCAATATTATAGTAGTTATATTCTTGTATATAGGAGCAGTATTATAGTAGTTATATTCTTGTATATAGGAGGCAGTATTATAGTAGTTATATTCTTGTATAAAGGAGGCAGTATTATAGTAGTTATATTCTTGTATAAAGGAGGCAATTTTTATTAGTAAAAAAAAAAAAACAGAAATATTACAGTACATTCGACCACAAAAACTAAATGAAAACAATAATCACGTATTATATATCATACACTTGCATTAAAGAGAAAATAAATAAATAACAACACAAAAACATCATGAAGGTGAATATTATTCTATATGTACATTCCTCCATAATGAACGATTTTTCCCATCCTTCCTGACCTCCAAACATTTGATCCACCTCAGTTCTGACATGATCAGGTCCACTGCTCTCCTATCATGGAAGGGTTCACTGTACATGGACACGCGGGTTCTGGTGTGCCAGTGATAGTATTTTATGACGGTGATGATCAGATATAACGTCTCCCGGTCAATGTCCCTCACACTAGATGTTACACCATATATAATTTCAGGGTATTTTAGGGTCTGTAGTCTCAGGATCTTAAGCTTCCTGGATATCGCCTGCCATATGTGTCGCCCTCCCCAACACTCCAATATAAAATGTGTCATGGTCTCCTCCTCCTGACACCCCAAGGGACACTTGCGATCTGACAGACTCAGATATCTTAAATTCCCCCTGACAAATAGTTTGCCGTGTAAGGACAGCCAGGCGATGTCATGAAATTTTTTCGGGAGCCTAACACTATTCAGGAGTCTCAGACTGTCCTGTAAGATGGCGGATGTACAGTCCTTCAGAGCTGGCTGTAAATAGAAGAACGTCCTACACACCATGACATACAGGTCCTTACGGGTCTTACACTCTATATAGGACTTCTCAATGCGCCATCTCTTCAGACATCTGAGCCCGTATTCCAGGTACGGGGGGAGGTAGTCACGCGTCCATCTCCCCCTCTTGAGACTGCCGCCTCGCACCCAAGACTCTGCAAAAGGCAATATCCAGTCCCTGATACTATTCGCCCACAGGGAGCTGTTGTTTGAGTCCATGCAACCAAAATTAACTTTTAGAAACATGGAGTCAAAGAACACCCTTGGATTCAGCATATCCAACCCACCCTCTCTCCTCTGTAGGTAGGTGATCCCTCTTTTTATTGGGTTCAACCTGTTCCCCCAAAACATCTGGAAGAACAGGCTAAAGAGCCGAGCGGAGAAACATTCTGGCAAAGGAAAAACGACAGAGACATACAAGAAGACGGGGACCAGGTAAGTCTTCAACATTGTAACCCTTTCTCTATAGGTCAGCCTCCAGTTCTTCCATCGCTGAACCTTTGCATTTCCGGCTTCCAACTTCTCTTCCCAATTTAGTTTGGCATTATCGTCCCTCCCAAATTTGACCCCTAGGATTTTAATATAGGAGGAGGCTCTCACAAATTGGGGCAGATCAAAGTCTGGATCAGAATCAGATATCCAGAGAGCTTGACTCTTCTCAAAGTTGACCAGAGACCCTGAGGCCTCCGAGTAACTTCTGATGGCCATAGACAACATCTCCACCTCACGAGGCTCAGATATCACTACAGTCACATCATCCGCATAGGCAACAACACTCAGGGGCAGGGAGTGGGGGACCGGCACCCCCTGAAAACCACACTCCTGCAGTGACCTCAGAAACGGATCTAAGGCAAATACATACAGCAGCGGACTCAGTGGGCAACCTTGTCTCACCCCCGCCTCAACCCTGAAGGTGTCACCCTGCCAACCATTGATCAGAGGAAAGCTCTCGGCCTCACAATACAAAGTCTTCAGCCAATCGATGAATTGTCCCGGAATACCGTACTTTGACAAAGTGGCCCATAGATACTCGTGATCTACTCTGTCAAAGGCTTTAGCCTGGTCAAGACTGACAACATATCTCCCACACCTCAGGGCTTTACATCTCTCAAACATCTCCCTTATGGAGATCACTGCCCCAGAGATGTTCCGCCCTTTTACTGTGCCATACTGACAGCCTGCCAACAGTGCCGGGGACAGACAAACTAACCTAGAAAACAGGATTTTTGCCAGAATCTTCCTGTCGACATTCAAGAGGGCAATTGGCCTCCAGTTCTTGATGTCACTCGGCTCTTTACCTTTAGACAGCAGAATCAGCGAGGACACTCTCATGGATGGAGGCATCAGGTGACTTTCTAGACAATTTGTGTAAACATCCACGAGGATTGGGGCCAAGAGGTCTCTGAATGTCTTATAGAATTCTGCTGTTATCCCATCCGGACCTGGTGCCTTCTTCAGATGTAACTTATCAATGGCCTCTTTGACCTCTGCCACCGTCAATTCTGCTGTCAAAGGAGAAAAGTCCAAATCATTAGTATCAGGGAGCGGAGTTGTCTCCAAGAATTGGGTCATCTTGTCTCTATCCAAAACCTTCCTCTGAAACAAGTCAGCATAGTACGATCTCACCACCCCCAGGATACCCTCCCGAGATTCCTGCAAAACACCCTGGGAGTCAGTGAGACCGGTGACAGATTTATTTGCCACCCGCTCCCGGCAATTCTCAAAGGGATCAGGAGACCCTAAGGACCCATAATCCCTTTCAAGAACCAGGGAGGTATACCTGCTGTACTGATACTGCCTTATCTCAGATTTCAGCTGGTCTATCCTTTGTTGGTCCCCACCCGCCGAATATAGTGACTCCAATTCTTTGCGCAGCTTGAGATACTGGCCATACTTACTCCTCCCCTTTTTAAAGGACAGTCTCTTTAAGAGGGTTCTGATCTCATCCTTGACATCCTCCCACCAGGCGGCCATATCATCATAGAAGTCCACCCGCTCTAGCTGACTCTGCATGAAGGAATGAACACATGTCTGAACATAGTCATCCTCCAACATACTAGAGTTGAGCTTCCATAGCCCCCTACCAATATCTGGGCGCTTAGTGGCTCCTAAACAGAAAACCAAGGCCATATGATCTGAATATGGGACAACTTTCTCACACATCTCACTAACCATTTCTGCAGGACTCACAAACGCCATGTCAATCCTACTGCTCCTGTCAGAACATGTGTATGTAAATTTTGGCTTTCTACCGCCCCGTGTAAAGACATCACTTAACCCGGACTGCAAGATCATGTTATTAAGGACTTTTGAGTCCCTGGCCACCGCTCTACCTGAGGACCTGTCACCTGAAGTCCTAGTGACATTGAAATCCCCGGCCATTATAACAGGGACAGCTGTAAACAGATATGGCTTGACATCATTAAACAACTGGACCCTTTCTGTCACTGTCTGCGGGCCATAGATATTTATGAGCCGGAGCCTTCTACCATGTATAGTGACCTCAAGGATCAGACACCTTCCCATGATGACCTCTGTCATCCTATGTATTGTCACATCCCTGGTGGTAAACAATATGGCCACCCCGGCATAAGGCTCCACAGCCAGTGACCAGAAAGAGGGACCAGACGTCCATTCCCTCTCAGCCTCACGTAGGTGCCCCAGTGTAGTCAGGCGTGTCTCCTGTAAGAAGATGACATCTCTGTCCAGATATCTAAGATGGTCATAAACTATGTGCCGTGTCCTCTTCACTTTAATACTGTTCACATTACTTGAAGCAAGTTTTAAAGTAAACCCAGCCATGATAAGATAGTACAAGAAGAGCAGAGACCTGACGCCCATCATCACAAGTCAGAATCTGAGTCCCGCTGTCCACCACCTGTCTCCATGTCTGACTCTGCATTAGCTTTTACAGTCTGGGGTTTTCTTTTTATTGGGGGTTGGTCCCTTGTGTCATCATCACATTCGTCCTCTATTCTTTTTAACTCTGTGTCTAAATCACCGTCAAACTCTGACAGAACCTCGTATCTGTTGGACACGACCATTACTCCTGCCCCATTGTTGACCTTTTTCTGACTGGTGGTATACTCTCTCTCTGGCCTGCGGGATGAGGTGTCTTTTTTCCTTCTTTTAATTTTCTGGGCCTTACTTTCCTCAGATGCAGATGGGGATACAGAAGAGGATACCCCCGGTTGCTGCTGGTCCTGTGGGACAACCTCCATTCCACCTTGTGTGTTTTCTAACTGCTGAGGTGTTGGTGCGGTGTTACCCAAGTCTGGCTGGACCTCCTGTCTTGTTAATATAGACCCAGATATCAAAATCTCCTCCTCTACAGCCTCTGCCCCCGCCACAAGGTCCTCATCAGGAAGCTCCCGGCAGATGTTGTGCCAGGCATTGGGACAGTCCCGGTGAGGGTGACCGATCTCACCACAGAGATTGCACCTGATGTTCTGGCAGTCAGCACTTAGGTGACCAGTTTCCCCACATAGATTACATTTTACCACTGTACATGTATTTGCCAGATGGCCAGGTTTACCACATTTAAAGCACTTTCTGGGCTGACCAGGGTAGAAACAAACGCCCTTTTCCCTCCCAATGAAGAAGGAGTTGGGCAGATGTTGTGTGATGTTCCCATGTTGGCGCAGCTTCACCAGGACCTTCCACCCTCCAGTCCAGATACCGTCATCATCTCTGTTCTTGGTGAGATCAGACACCAGGTCACAATGTCTGCGGAGCCACACCACAATGTCCTGGGGAGGAACAGCTTCATTCCAGAAGATGATGTTTATGATGACGGTATCTGGCTTGGATATGGGAATAAAACTGAATTTACTCCATCCATCCTTGTCTCTGGATCTGGGGAAGTTGGACCAGAACCTATCCAGATTAGACATGAGCTTAAAGCTGACATCATAGCCCTGTCTATCTGGTAGGTTTATTACTGCCAAGATGTCCGCTGGCACAAACCCCATCTGGTGGCACAGGAGCTCCCTCACCACAAACCTCCTATCCGGAAGGTCCTCCTTGGCACCTCTGTGCCGGAATCGCACAACATTCCTCCTTTTAAATGCCTGGCCAGTGTAATTGGCGCTGGAGGTGAAGGATGGAGCACCACGGCTCCAGGCATTTCTAGGAGGAACCTGGCGGGTACCTGCGTCCTGTCTTACAGGGTTGGGGTCTACTCTAGGGGGCCCTGCCACATTTGCTGTGCTTGTGGGTAAAGGGGGGAAATCCTGCACAGTATTTTGTACAATAACACCTGTCCCATCCACCTCTATATCATCATCAGACACAACACCCCACACAGATTGTGCACCCCCTCCAGCCACCGACCCCTCAGGAACATCACAGTCCGCACCCCCAGTCCGTGCCCCAACATTATCACAATCCACACCCCCAGTCCGTGCCCCAACATTAGTGCTCTGCTCCATCACCCCATCACCTTCATACACTGGTAAAAGTCCAATGTCCTGCTGATGTACTGGGACTTCTGGGACTTGTGGTGCCTCTGTTGGTCTCTGCTCCTGCTCAGGCCCAGCTGCAGGTTCCTGTGGCTGTTGTTCCTCGCCATACTTGCATATGTCCCCATCCTGGAAAGAGAACCGTGCCGGCTGTATGAGGGGTCTTGTCCCTTGCTGGGGCTCCTCCGGGGTGATGTCCGGTTCTATATCAGGTTTGGAGTCTGCTTCAAAGTTCAGCCTGTAGTTGGAGAATCGTTCCTGGTTCTTATACGTCTCTGCCAGTGGCCCCATCTTTACCAGTATACAGTCCATCTCCTTTACAATATCTGCGAGCTCAATGCTGAGTGTGTACAGTCTCTTATCATGTAGAGTCTTATACTGGGGATTTGCAGCCTTTAGCATATACACTGAGTCAATCTGCATGTGCAGCATACCCTTCAGGTGCTTGAGCTCCTCCATCCTCCTCACCAGAGCAGGGATCTCCTCCGCCAGCTGTAGCTCTGGTGCCCGGGCGGTCTCTTTGCCCTGCTGGTGGGGTTTGGGCAGTCTCTGAGGCTCCTTGAATGTATCAGACCCATGAGCAGCTGTATCAAGGTCTCTGGCCTGGGATCTGGTGCGGCCTGAGCGGGTCATGCTGGAGACCACATCTTGTTTCTGAAGGTTCTCTTGCAGTGTTTGTCTCTCCAGTGATGTCCTCCTGTGTCTCTGTGCTGGAGAGTGGAGCTGCACACCTGCTGCATATGATCCACTCTGCCCCAGCTCCTGTGCACCATCATGGCCTGGAATAGCAGACTCTGGGTCTCTTACAGAGGTTTCTTTCTTGGAGTCTCTTGGTTGTTCACCAAGCTGAGAGCCTTGGCCGGCCGACTGTATAATATCACACTCACATACACTTGCTGCTTCTTTCTTTACTTTACTCACATCCATGTCTTTACTTTCTTTCTTTGCACTTGCAGTGCTTCCATGCTGAGGACTTCTTTGTGGAAAATCCACTTTAGGATTTACCTCCATATCAGAAAGAGCATTGGAGTTTTCATCCAGTGTAGGCCGAGAAGCCTGGGCCTTGCTTGGGGAGCTTCCCCGCCCAGGGTGGCCCCGCCCTGGGCTTGCTCCAGACATGAGGAGAACCACAGACACACAACCTCACAGCTAGGAGGCAGTATTATAGTAGTTATATTCTTGTATAAAGGAGGCAGTATTATAGTAGTTATATTCTTGTATAAAGGAGGCAGTATTATAGTAGTTATATTCTTGTATATAGGAGCAGTATTATAGTAGTTATATTCTTGTATATAGGAGCAGTATTATAGTAGTTATATTCTTGTATATAGGAGCAGTATTATAGTAGTTATATTCTTGTATATAGGGAGCAGTATTATAGTAGTTATATTCTTGTATATAGGAGCAGTATTATAGTAGTTATTTTCTCTTATATAGGAGCAGTATTATAGTAGTTATATTCTTGTATATAGGAGCAGTATTATAGTAGTTATATTCTTGTATATAGGAGGCAGTATTATAGTAGTTATATTCTTGTTTAAAGGAGGAAGTATTATAGTAGTTATATTCTTGTATATAGGAGGCAGTATTATAGTAGTTATATTCTTGTATATAGGAGCAGTATTATAGTAGTTATATTCTTGTATATAGGAGCAGTATTCTAGTAGTTATATTCTTGTATATAGGAGCAGTATTCTAGTAGTTATATTCTTGTATATAGGAGCAGTATTATAGTAGATATATTCTTGTATATAGGAGCAGTATTATAGTAGTTATATTCTTGTATATAGGAGCAGTATTATAGTAGTTATATTCTTGTATATAGGAGCAGTATTATAGTAGTTATATTCTTGTATATAGGAGCAGTATTATAGTAGTTATATTCTTGTATATAGGAGGCAGTATTATAGTAGTTATATTCTTGTATATAGGAGCAGTATTATAGTAGTTATATTCTTGTATATAGGAGCAGTATTATAGTAGTTATATTCTTGTATATAGGAGGCAGTATTATAGTAGTTATATTCTTGTATATAGGAGGCAGTATTATAGTAGATATATTCTTGTATATAGGAGGCAGTATTATAGTAGTTATATTCTTGTATATAGGAGCAGTATTATAGTAGTTATATTCTTGTATATAGGGGGCAGTATTATAGTAGTTATTTTCTCTTATATAGGAGCAGTATTATAGTAGTTATATTCTTGTATATAGGAGCAGTATTATAGTAGTTATATTCTTGTATATAGGAGGCAGTATTATAGTAGTTATATTCTTGTATAAAGGAGGAAGTATTATAGTAGTTATATTCTTGTATATAGGAGGCAGTATTATAGTAGTTATATTCTTGTATATAGGAGGCAGTATTATAGTAGTTATATTCTTGTATATAGGAGCAGTATTATAGTAGTTATATTCTTGTATATAGGAGCAGTATTCTAGTAGTTATATTCTTGTATATAGGAGCAGTATTATAGTAGATATATTCTTGTATATAGGAGCAGTATTATAGTAGTTATATTCTTGTATATAGGAGCAGTATTATAGTAGTTATATTCTTGTATATAGGAGCAGTATTATAGTAGTTATATTCTTGTATATAGGAGCAGTATTATAGTAGTTATATTCTTGTATATAGGAGCAGTATTATAGTAGTTATATTCTTGTATATAGGAGCAGTATTATAGTAGTTATATTCTTGTATATAGGAGCAGTATTATAGTAGTTATATTCTTGTATATAGGAGCAGTATTATAGTAGTTATATTCTTGTATATAGGAGCAGTATTATAGTAGTTATATTCTTGTATATAGGAGGCAGTATTATAGTAGTTATATTCTTGTATATAGGAGGCAGTATTATAGTAGATATATTCTTGTATATAGGAGGCAGTATTATAGTAGTTATATTCTTGTATATAGGAGGCAGTATTATAGTAGTTATATTCTTGTATATAGGAGCAGTATTATAATAGTTATATTCTTGTATATAGGAGCAGTATTATAGTAGTTATATTCTTGTATATAGGAGCAGTATTATAGTAGTTATATTCTTGTATATAGGAGCAGTATTATAGTAGTTATATTCTTGTATATAGGAGGCAGTATTATAGTAGTTATATTCTTGTATATAGGAGGCAGTATTATAGTAGATATATTCTTGTATATAGGAGGCAGTATTATAGTAGTTATATTCTTGTATATAGGAGGCAGTATTATAGTAGTTATATTCTTGTATATAGGAGCAGTATTATAATAGTTATATTCTTGTATATAGGAGCAGTATTATAGTAGTTATATTCTTGTATATAGGAGCAGTATTATAGTAGTTATATTCTTGTATATAGGAGCAGTATTATAGTAGTTATATTCTTGTATATAGGAGGCAGGATTCTAGTATTTATATGAGTTTTCCTTTGTATAGGAGACTATGTTAGCGTCTCCTGTCTTAGCTTTCTCTTAGTGACTGTTCTTCTCTTATAGAACACGCCATTGAAGATTTGATGTAAAAACAGGAAGTGGTTTCCGTCTTCAGTTGGATATGAACTTTTTCTCTTCATTCACTATAATGCTTCCTCTGTAAATTTCTTGTTCTTTATTTCACAGGATGAGATTTATATTATGCAGAAATCGTGTACCCTATATTGTATACCCTATGGAGAAGAATTATCAAAAACCTGTCCAGAGGAAAACTTGTGGAGTTGCCCATAGCAACCAATCAGATCGTTTCTTTCATTTTTGAAAAGGCCTCTGAAAAATTAAAGAAGCGATCTGATTGGTTGCTATGGGCAACTCAGCAACTTTTCCTTTGGACAGGTTTTGATAAATCCCCCCTATATCTTTAGTTCCATTCACTGATGTCTTTTCCAGACAATAAGATTCTAAGACTTGTCCTGGAACATTTGGTAAATAAAATCCCCCACTTTTTCCTTTCTTACATCAGACGCCATTCATCATTACACCAATGGTAACCTAACTGTGTATGGACCCAGAGAAACGGCCTCCATATTCTCCACGTACCCGGCCCCATATCTAAGCATAAGGAATGGCTTTTTGGATCAGGTATCTTCCATCTATCCAGATTGTGTCTGGTTTTCTTCTTTCCTTCCAATGTCTTCTCTCTCTTGGTGTTACACAGGGAGACCCCCGGAATAGTCGGCTTATGCCCCATTACAATGTAGAATCAGAGAGTCAGGGAGACCATTTTAGTGTTTTTCTGTACAAAAAAATCAAGCAAAAATGCATAAGCCATATGTAAGAGGAGACAGGACCTCTACCATCCGCTAACTCTCTTCCTACAAGGATCATGATTAAGGCCACCCATCCTCAATACTTAGGAACAACCATTGGTGCCATGTTGTATGCCGTGGCTTGGAGTCTAGGTTGGCTCCCCAAAATAGTCAGGGGTGCAGGGAGATCAAGTACGCAAGTGTGATATCAATAGACTGTCCACACCAACAGGGTCCCCAAACCTGGGAAACATTGGCACCTACAGCCTTTTGAGCACTGATTCTACTTGTCATCTTATCCGTCTTCTGCTCCTCCTCTGTTCTTCACCATTTCTGTCATCTCCAGGGATGTGACTTCTGCCTTTCTTACAGGTGATGGGCACCGCCATGCTATTGATTGGGATCCTGGCCATCTGTGACTCTAAAAACAAACCTGTTCCTAAAGGACTAGAACCGGTTGTTGTCGGCATGTTGGTGTTTTCCATTGGTCTGTCAATGGGAGCCAATTGTGGATACCCCATCAACCCAAGCCGAGACCTGGGGCCACGAATCTTCACTTATGTGGCTGGATGGGGGGTGGATGTGTTTAGGTGAGTGGCTGACTGTTTGTCTATGGGGTTATATATTCCAGTCCAGCAGGAGATGGTCCACCACACTTCTTTTGGCAATCTGAGTGGTAACCTTGTCTTATACGTTTCTTTCATGCAGAGCTGGTAACAACTGGTGGTGGGTCCCCGTGGTGGCGCCATGTTTTGGAGGAGTTCTTGGTTCTTTGATCTACCAGCTTTTAGTAGAAATCCATCATCCTTTTAAGGACACCAAAAACGAGGAAGAAGTGAAGGATATCCCACCCGAAAAGGGGAAAGAAATTCCAATATTCACTATAAATATGGACCGTTCACTCTCACACCGGTTATAGATTTTCGGTGACTTCGAGCAGTGAAAGGATTCATTGTAAATCCCCTGGTGGTCTAGTGTTGATCAGGCCAATGGTAGGTTTAGGGTATGTTCACATTACGGAATTCCGTGAACAGAATTACGCGCTGAGAAAATAAACATCAGTGTGAAGGGGTTTCCAAGAGACCCGTTCACACTGCGGAATTTCAGCGGCGGACAATTCCGCTGCTGAAATTGTTCCGCGCAAAAACAAGAATTGTTTGCAATCGGATGTAAACAGGCCTGCAAGGGGCTCATTCCTCCCAGCATAAATTATAAAGAAAATTCCAACCAATGAAAACAATATAGTTTACACTATTGGAAAAAATGGGGGTGCCTAAAACGTAACTTTTACTCAAGTCGCTTAAAACCACACCAAAATCAAAGTGCATATAACAATGCCATCACCTTAAACCTTATGAAAAAATTTACCACATTTCATACCACTATTGAGTGGTTATTTGTATCCACAATAATAATTGCACATGTCCTACGCGTTTCTGCTCAGATGTTGAGCATCATCAGGGGACTAGCACAAACTGCATATGAATATTATAGTTATAATCTAAAAGTATGAAATATTGTTATAGTGGCACCCGATACACAGTGCCTCCTATAAAAAAAAGTTCTGCGCAAAGAAAGAACATGTTCATTCTTTGCGCGGAAGTCCACGAACACTGCATAGCCATCAATGGTGACGGCGCAGTGCCGTGCAGTCCTACCGCCGAAGTATTTTGGCAGTGGCCGCCAGAATTGAATCTCCGCTCCCGGAATTCTGCAAGCGGAGATTCCATTCACAATCTGTAGTGTGAACATACCCTTAGGGTGCTCCTGGAAGTCCTGTACTTAGAACCCTGGGCAATATCCAAGCCCGCCACCCCAAACACTGAGCCTGCCGCCCCAAACCCTGAGCCCACTGCCACATATACTGAGCCCTGCTGCCCCAAACACTGAGCCCGCTGCCCCCTGAGCCCACCGCCCCCAAATACTGAGCCCACTGCCCCCAAATACTTAGCTCGCCGCCCCCCAAACACCGAGCCTGCTTCTTGTTTCTGTGAGAAACCAGATTTCTCAAGGAACAATTACCAAATAATCATGTTGAGAACGAGAAAAACGCTTCAGACAGATCAGACATCATCCAGTATGTATATATGACACATAAGCTGCTTGTTTTATTTGTTGTGACTTTTCAAATCCATGATTTTTTTTATTAAAACTTTAAAATAAAAAAATAAAAATATATATATATATATAAAAAAAAAAAAACTTTTACCGTTTCTCATACCAACTGTCACGATGCCGGCTGGCAGGTAGTGGATCCTCTGTGCCAGAGAGGGATGGCGAGGACCGCGCTAGTGGACCGGTTCTAAGCCACTACAGGTTTTCACCAGAGCCCGCCGCAAAGCGGGATGGTCTTGCTGCGGCGGTAGTGACCAGGTCGTATCCACTAGCAACGGCTCACCTCTCTGGCTGCTGAAGATACTGAAGAAAGGCGAGGTACAAGGGAGTAGGCAGTAGCAAGGTCGGACGTAGCAGAAGGTCGGGGGCAGGCGGCAAGGTTCGTAGTCAGGGGAGATAGCAAAAGTACTGGTACACAGACTATTAAACACACAGGAACGCTTTCACTGGCACTAAGGCAACAAGATCCGGCAAGGAAGTGCAAGGGAGGAGACTAGATATAGCCAGGGAACAGGTGGGAACCAATTAAGCTAATTGGGCCAGGCACCAATCATTGGTGCACTGGCCCTTTAAGTCTCAGGGAGCTGGCGCGCGCGCGCCCTAGAGAGCGGAGCCGCGCGCGCCAGCACATGACAGCAGGGGACGGGAACGGGTAAGTGACCTGGGATGCGATTCGCGAGCGGGCGCGTCCCGCTGTGCGAATCGCATCCCCAACGGCCATGACAGAGCAGCGCTCCCGGTCAGCGGGACTGACCGGGGAGCTGCAGGGAAAGAGACGCCGTGAGCGCTCCGGGGAGGAGCGGGGACCCGGAGCGCTAGGCGTAACAGTACCCCCCCCCTTAGGTCTCCCCTTCTCTTTATCGGGTAACTGCCTCCCCTGGGATGAGGACACCGGGAAAGGATGGAGGGATTCCTCAACGGCAGGCAGAACCGCAGGAGTAGGAATGGGGAGAGAGGGCAGAGGGCGGGACCTGGCACGGGGCAGTGTGACACCAGGACGAGGGCCATGAGGGGACACAGAAGCTTGCCTGATGGAACTGGGAGGGGGGGAGGGGCATTTCCTGTTGCAGGCAGAGTCCTTAATGACCTTAGGGGGACCAGATACAGGAGGAACCACAGAGTTACGGCAAGGGTTACTGGGAACCGGTTTTAGACAGTTCTTGGAACAAGAGGACCCCCAACTCTTGATCTCCCCAGTGGACCAATCCAGGGTTGGGGAATGAAGTTGAAGCCAGGGAAGTCCAAGGAGAATTTCCGAGGTGCAATTGGGGAGGACCAAAAGTTCAATCCTCTCGTGGTGAGATCCGATGCTCATAAGAAGGGGCTCCGTGCGGAAACGTATGGTACAGTCCAACCTGGCTCCGTTGACCGCGGAAATGTGGAGTGGCTTGACAAGACGGGTCACCGGAATACGGAATTTATTCACAAAGGAGTCCCGAATAAAATTCCCAGAAGCTCCAGAGTCCAGGCAGGCCACGGCTGAGAGGGGAGAGCTGGCTGAAGTGGAAATCCGAACAGGTACCGTGAGACGTGGAGAAGCCGACTTGGCATCAAGAGACGCCACACCCACGAGAGCTGAGTGCGAGCGTGCGTTTCCCAGACGTGGAGGACGGATTGGGCAATCCACCAGAAAATGTTCAGTACTGGCACAGTACAGACAAAGATTCTCTTCCTTACGGCGATTCCTCTCTTCCAGGGTCAGGCGAGACCGATCCACTTGCATGGCCTCCTCGGCGGGAGGCCTAGGCGCAGATTGCAGTGGAGACTGTGGGAGAGGTGGCCAGAGATCTAAGTCTTTTTCCTGGCGGAGCTCTTGATGCCTCTCAGAAAAACGCATGTCAATGCGAGTGGCTAGATGAATGAGTTCATGCAGGCTAGCAGGAGTCTCTCGTGCGGCCAGAACATCTTTAATGTTGCTGGATAGGCCTTTTTTAAAGGTCGCGCAGAGAGCCTCATTATTCCAGGATAGTTCAGAAGCAAGAGTACGGAATTGTATGGCGTACTCGCCAACGGAGGAATTACCCTGGACCAGGTTCAGCAGGGCAGTCTCAGCAGAAGAGGCTCGGGCAGGTTCCTCAAAGACACTTCGAATTTCCGAGAAGAAGGAGTGAACAGAGGCAGTGACGGGGTCATTGCGGTCCCAGAGCGGTGTGGCCCATGACAGGGCTTTTCCAGACAGAAGGCTGACTACGAAAGCCACCTTAGACCTTTCAGTAGGAAACAGGTCCGACATCATCTCCAAGTGCAGAGAACATTGCGAAAGGAAGCCACGGCAAAACTTAGAGTCCCCATTAAATTTGTCCGGCAAAGACAGGCGGAGGCTAGGAGTGGCCACTCGCTGCGGAAGGGGTGCAGGAGCTGGCGGAGGAGATGATTGCTGAAGAAGTTGCGACTGAAGTTGGTGCACAATGGTGGACATTTCTGACATCTGGTGGGTTAGATGGGCGATCTGTCGGGCTTGCTGGGCGACCACCGTGGTGATATCAGAGGCAACTGGCAGGGGAACCTCAGCGGGATCCATGGCCGGATCTACTGTCACGATGCCGGCTGGCAGGTAGTGGATCCTCTGTGCCAGAGAGGGATGGCGAGGACCGCGCTAGTGGACCGGTTCTAAGCCACTACAGGTTTTCACCAGAGCCCGCCGCAAAGCGGGATGGTCTTGCTGCGGCGGTAGTGACCAGGTCGTATCCACTAGCAACGGCTCACCTCTCTGGCTGCTGAAGATACTGAAGAAAGGCGAGGTACAAGGGAGTAGGCAGTAGCAAGGTCGGACGTAGCAGAAGGTCGGGGGCAGGCGGCAAGGTTCGTAGTCAGGGGAGATAGCAAAAGTACTGGTACACAGACTATTAAACACACAGGAACGCTTTCACTGGCACTAAGGCAACAAGATCCGGCAAGGAAGTGCAAGGGAGGAGACTAGATATAGCCAGGGAACAGGTGGGAACCAATTAAGCTAATTGGGCCAGGCACCAATCATTGGTGCACTGGCCCTTTAAGTCTCAGGGAGCTGGCGCGCGCGCGCCCTAGAGAGCGGAGCCGCGCGCGCCAGCACATGACAGCAGGGGACGGGAACGGGTAAGTGACCTGGGATGCGATTCGCGAGCGGGCGCGTCCCGCTGTGCGAATCGCATCCCCAACGGCCATGACAGAGCAGCGCTCCCGGTCAGCGGGACTGACCGGGGAGCTGCAGGGAAAGAGACGCCGTGAGCGCTCCGGGGAGGAGCGGGGACCCGGAGCGCTAGGCGTAACACCAACAATGTAATAACCAACTCTAGACTGATATCACTGCTCTCTATATCCTGGTGATTGTGTGTATATGTGTGTGTATATGTGTGTATATATATATATATATGTATATGTGTATATATATATATATATATATATATATATATATATATATATATATATATCTCCTGGTGATCTGGTGTGTAGTACTGATCACTATAGTAACCTCTCACCAGTGATGTATATAGAGTGATATGACATTTTTCAAGAAAATGAAGTATTTCTCACAGAAAAGGATTGCAGTAACACATGATTTGCTATACACATGTTTATTCCCTTTGTGTGTATTGGAACTAAACCAAAAAAGGGAGGAAAAAAAGCAAATTGGACATAATGTCACCAAACTCCAAAAATGGGCTGGACAAAATTATTGGCCCCTTTCAAAATTGTGGAAAAATAAGATTGTTTCAAGCATGTGATGCTCCTTTAAACTTGCCTGGGGCAAGTAACTGGTGTGGGCAATTTAAAAATCCCACCTGAAAGCAGATAAAAAGGAGAGAAGTTCACTTAGTATTTGCATTGTGTGTGTGTGTGTGCCACACGAAGCATGGACAACAGGAAGAGGAGAAGAGAACTGTCTGAGGACTGGAGAACCAAAATTGTGGAAAAATATCAACAATCTCAAGGTTACAAGTCCATCTCCAGAGATCTAGATTTGTCTTTGTCCACAGTGCGCAACATTATCCAGAAGTTTACAACCCATGGCACTGTAGCTAATCTCCCTGGGCGTGGGCGGAAGAGAGAAATTGATGAAAGGTGTCAACGCAGGATAGTTCGGATGGTGGATAAGCAGCCCCAAACAAGTTCCAAAGATATTCAAGCTGTCCTGCAGGCTCAGGGGGCATCAGTGTCAGCACAAACTATCCGTCCACATTTAAATGAAATGAAACGCTATGGCAGGAGACCCAGGAGGACCCCACTATGGAGGAGACCCAGGAGGACCCCACTGCTGACAGAGACATAAAAAAGCAAGACTACATTTTGCCAAAATGAACTTGAGTAAGCCAAAATCCTTCTGGGAAAACGTCTTGTGGACAGATGAGCCCAAGATAGATCTTTTTGGTAAAGCCCATCATTCTACTGTTTACCGAAAACGGAATGAGACCTACAAAGAAAAGAGCACAGTACCTACAGTGACATATGGGGGAGGTCAGTGATGTTTTGAGTTGTTTTGCTGCCTCTGGCACTGGGGGCCTTGAATGTGTATAAGGCATCATGAAATCTGAGGATTACCAATGGATTTTTGGTCGCACTGTACAGCCCAGTGTCAGAAAGCTGGGTTTGCGTCCGAGATCTTGGGTCTTCCAGCAGGACAATGACCCCAAATATACGTCAAAAAGCACCAGAAATGGATGGCAACAAAGCGCTGGAGAGTTCTGAAGTGGCAGCAATGAGTCCAGATCCAAATCCCATTGAAAACCTGTGGAGAGATCTTATAATTACTGTTGGGAAAAGGCGCCGTCCAATAAGAGACCTGGAGCAGTTTGTAAAGGAAGAGTGGACCAACATTCCGGCTGAGAGGTGTAAGAAGCTTATTGATGGTTATAGGAAGCCACTGATTTCAGTTATTTTTTCCAGAGGGTGTGCAACCAAATATTAAGTTAAGGGTGCCAATAATTGTGTCCAGCCCATTTTTGGAGTTTGGTGACATTATGTCCAATTTGCTTTTTTTCCTCCTTTTTTTGGTTTAGTTCCAATAAACACAAAGGGAATAAACATGTGTATAGCAAAACCTGTGTTACTGCAATCCTTTCCTGTGAGAAATACTTAACTTTATAGAAAAATTTCTGGGGTGCCAACATTTACAGCCATGACTGTGTGTGTATGTGTGTGTATATATTAGTGATATCACTGTTCTCTATATCCTGGTGATCTGGTGTGTATACTGATCACTATAGTGACCTCTCCCTATACTCCCCTGAGCACTTCCCTCTTTCTACTGCTAATACATCTCCCTGTACACCCATGAGCACTTCCCTCTCTGCTAGTAATACCTCTCCCTGTACCCAAATTCCCCCTACTTCTAATAACTCTCTCTATACACCCATGAGCACGTATGTAATGATAGAAGAGGTTGGGTCCCTGGTGGGCTTACTCTTGGGCTGTGTGTTGAGCAATCCCCAATATATGATGACAGAAGAGGTCGGGTCCCTGGTGGGCTCCATCTGGGGCTGTGTGATGGGCAGCTCCGAGGATGTAATGATAAGAGTCTGGGTCTATAGAAACATAGAACATAAAATGTTTGGGAAGATTCAGCCCATCTATTCTGCCCAACAATATTATGAATAGTCTCTGGCCCTATCTTATATGAAGGACAGCCTTATGTATATTCTTATCTTATATGCAGGATAACCTTATGTCTATCCCTATCTTATAATGTATATTCTTATCTTATGTGCAGGATAACCTTATGTCTATCCCTATCTTATATGAAGGATAGCCTTGTGTCTATCCCTATCTTATATGGAGGATAACCTTATGTCTATCTCTATCTTACATGAAGGATAGCCTTATGTCTATCCCTATCTTAAATGGAGGATAGCCTTATACCTATCCTTATCTTATATGGAGGATAGCTTTATGCCTATCTTATATGAAGGATAACCTTATGTCTATCCCTATCTTATATATCTTATTGTATTGTGCACAGTACTCCGAGTGAGGTCCCACTAGTGCTCTGTACAGCGGCATGAGCATTTCCCCCTTTCTGCTGCTAATACCTCTCCCTATACACCCATGAGCATTTCCCCCTTTCTGCTGCTAATACCTATCCCTATACACCCATGAGCACTTCCCTCTTTCTACTGCTAAAACCTCAACCTATACACCCATGAGCACTTCCCTCTAATGCTAATACCTCTCCCTGTACACCCATGAGTACTTCCCTCTACTGCTAATACCTCTCCCTATACACACATGAAGACAGGAGGAAAATCAAACATTAAAAAAGGGGTTTGGAACGAGCGCTACTGCTGTTGAAGAAATAAATCAGGAGGCCACGGTAGTACAGGACAGTTTATTGAAGTTCAAGTAAAAGGACAACGCGTTTCGGCACTAGCAGGTGCCTTCCTCAGGTCCAAAAAACTATTGAAGCATAGCGTCCTGTAGCCTGTGTAGTGCTATGCTTCAATTGTTTTGTGTACCTGAGGAAAGCACCTGCTAGTGCCGAAATGCGTTGTCCTTTAACTTGAACTTCAATAAACTGTCCTGTGCTACCGTGGCGTCCTGATTTCTTTCTTCAACTGCAGTAGCGCTCGTTCCAAACCCCTTTTTTTTAATGTTTGATTTTCCTCCTGCCTCCATTGTTTCCGTACCCTTGTGGATACGGAAAGAGGAATTTGAGCTGCATAACAGCCCTTACCGCTCTCCACCCCGCACCCTACCCAAGTGACGTGCTGTCGTTGCTAATCACCACAGCAAGACATCACATCACTTTGGGGGCAGTGGGTACTTCATCGTCCAACTGCTTTCCTTTTCCACACGAGAGAGCGCCCCTCCTTTTTTACTTTCTTTTCACATATACATCCATGAGCACTTCCCTCTACTGCTAATACCTCTCCCTATTCACCCATGAGCACTTCCCTCTAGCTACTGCTAATACCTCTCCCTATACTCCCATGAGCACTTCCCTCTAGCTACTGCTAATACCTCTCCCTATTCACCCATGAGCACTTCCCTCTAGCTACTTCTAATACCTCTCCCTATTCACCCATGAACACTTCCCTCTAGCTACTGCTAATACCTCTCCCTATTCACCCATGAGCACTTCCCTCTAGCTACTGCTAATACCTCTCCCTATACTCCCATGAGCACTTCCCTCTAGCTACTGCTAATACCTCTCCCTATTCACCCATGAGCACTTCCCTCTCTACTGTATGTAATGACAGGAGAGGTTGGGTCCCTGGTGGGCTCCCTCAGTGGCGGTGAGATGAGCGGCTCCCTTAGTTTGTACTCCACCATTGCCGTCCCAGCACCCTGCAGCCCATTGCGTTATCTCCTGAGACCTTCACTGCTGTGGCTGTAGATGGTTCCTCAAATATTTTCCTGTTGATCTGATATTTATTCAGAAGAAAAGTGGGCGGACACGAGAGAGCAGAGTGACACAGGGCAGAGACACTACCACAGGAGACAGACATTACCAGTGGAGACAGTTCAGACACACCGAGGACAGAGACAGCTAGTCCAGAGCACCATGGGGGGCATCTGCAGGCGCTGGTGTCTCCTGATCCTTGTGGTCTCCTGCCGACCCTCCAGCTCCTCTAATGGTCCGGAAACCCTGTGCCCCAAGCCAGGTAACCTTTACCCCCTCACCTATGGGATATAGATCATGCTGGGAGTTGTAGTCCTATCTTAGCTGGTGACCAGTATAGTTTTACCTGAAGAGCTTACAATCTATTGGTTGAGGGTGAATGGATGCCTCGGTCTTGTGGTATTCCATGGCAGAACTCACACTAACCCAAAGAGCTGACAGTCACAGAGGACGCCCCCGTCTACATGGCTGGTTAGGAATGTGTTCAGCTGTTAGTCAGGATGTGACTGGTCACCTAGCTTTCTGAGATACCTGAACGGTGATACACACCCGACACGTTTTGTCCCTTGAAAGAGTTGGATGATCACTCAACTTATTGAGATAACACCTGACTAGGAGGACCTGACATTCAGGTCCCTGGGAAAGCTGGGTGACCATGTTTCGCTGTGTATAGGGGGCGCTGTGATGGGGCAAAGGCTTCTGTGTTTAAAGGCTTTGCATAGGGATTTTCCAGGAACTTGCTCAATGTGCAGGAGTTGTGAGTGCTATACATATGTAGATGTAGCAGAGCTGAATTAGTCACAGATCTCTCATATGCACAATGTGATAATGTACACTGAATTATGTATATGTACACAATGAAGCAGAGGCTATCTGCAGTCCTATGTAACACCACAAAGAACCTGTATCCTAGTACAGAAGGTTTACTTGCAGTCCTATGTAACACTACATATCCATTTTCTGAGCACACATCTTGCTGTAGATGTCACCTGCAGTCATATGTAACACTACAAATAACCTGTATATACCTGCAGTCCTATGTAACACCACAGATATCCCCTATATGAGTTCAGATGATGCAGTAGATTTACCATCAGTCCTATGTAACACCATGATATCCCTTTTCTGAGTCCAGATGATGCAGTAGATTTACCTGCAGTCCCGTGTAACACCATGATATTCCCTTAGTCCAGATCATGCAGTAGGATTACCGTCAGTCCTATGTAACAGCATATCCCCTTAATCCAGATGATGCAGTAGATTTACCTGCAGTCCCGTGTAACACCATGAAATCCCCTGAGTCCAGATGATGTAGTAGATTTACCGTCAGTCCTATGTAACACCATGATATTCCCTTAGTCCAGATCATGCTGTAGGATTACCGTCACTCCTATTTAACACCATAATATCCCCTATCCGAGTCCAGATGATGCAGTAGGTTTACCGTCAGTCCTATGTAACACCATATCCCCTTAATCCAGATGATGCAGTAGGTTTACCGTCAGTCCTATGTAACACCATGATATTCCCTTAGTCCAGATGATGCAGTAGATTTACCGTCAGTCCTATGTAACACCATATCCCCTTAATCCAGATGATGCAGTAGGTTTACCATCAGTCTTATGTAACACCATGATATTCCCTTAGTCCAGATGATGCAGAAGATTTACCGTCAGTCCTATGTAACACCATATCCCCTTAATCCAGATGATGCTGTAGGTTTACCGTCAGTCCTATGTAACACCATGATATCCCCTGAGTCCAGATGATGCAGTAGATTTACCGTCAGTCCTATGTAACACCATGATATCCCCTGAGTCCAGATGATGCAGTAGATTTACCGTCAGTCCTATGTAACACCATGATATCCCCTGAGTCCAGATGATGCAGTAGGATTACCGTCAGTCCTATGTAACACCATGATATCCCCTGAGTCCAGATGATGCAGTAGGATTACCGTCAGTCCTATGTAACACCATGATATCCCCTGAGTCCAGATGATGCAGTAGATTTACCGTCAGTCCTATGTAACACCATGATATCCCCTGAGTCCAGATGATGCAGTAGGATTACCGTCAGTCCTATGTAACACCATGATATCCCCTGAGTCCAGATGATGCAGTAGATTTACCGTCAGTCCTATGTAACACCATGATATCCCCTGAGTCCAGATGATGCAGTAGGATTACCGTCAGTCCTATGTAACACCATGATATTCCCTTAGTCCAGATGATGCAGTAGGATTACCGTCAGTCCTATGTAACACCATGATATTCCCTTAGTCCAGATGATGCAGTAGATTTACCATCAGTCCTATGTAACACCATGTTATCTCCCTACCCCAGTCCAGACCATCAGATGTTTACAGGGGATGGGACCTTATTGTGTAACGATACAAAGTCCAGAGTGCGGTCAGTGGAGCGGAGTGAGTGTCCGGCTGCTACCGAAAGAGAAGCAGATGAGCCAATGAGGCGTGCACCATCCACCGCCACTGCCGGGGGGCGCCCCTTCACCTGGAGTCAGCAGGATTAACACTCATTAGGGGTTATTATATGGTTTATATCGCGGCGCTGTGCCGTACCTAGCTATGGGCTGTTATACTCAGAGCAGCAGTTTGTACTTCAGTGCGGTCATCGTAGTCAGCCATCTTGAAGGTTATAGCGAGTCGTCTTTGGTCACCCAGTCACCTCTTTTATTCACA
Organism: Hyla sarda; assembly: GCF_029499605.1. NCBI lineage: Eukaryota > Metazoa > Chordata > Amphibia > Anura > Hylidae > Hyla > Hyla sarda. The sequence goes on from NC_079199.1 coordinate 104,874,241, forward strand.
GTCCCTTCACGCTGAAGCTAATACCACACACCGGGGCAGTAACATCCACATGATGCAGATTCTGACTCCCATATTGAGGTTTACTGGGAGACAATCTGCAATGTGTGAACATCCCCAAGCCTCTGCAGGGAACTGAGTTGAATGTGAATACTAAGAGGGCCCCAGGGGACCACCTTGATCCTTAAAGGGGTTCTCCCGTGGAAAACTTTTTTTTTAAATCAACTGGTGCCAGAAAGTTAAACAGATTTGTAAATCACTTCTATCAAAAAATCTTAATCCTTCCAGTACTTTTTTAGGGGCTGTATACTAAAAAGAAATTCAAAAAAGAAATGCATTTCCTCTGATGTCATGACCACAGTGCTCTCTGCTGACCTCTGCTGTCCATTTTAGGAACTGTCCAGAGCAGCATATGTTTGCTATGGGGATTTTTTCCTGCTCTGGACACCAGTTGATTTAAAAAAAATATATATAAAAAAAAAGGTTTCCCCGGGAGTACCCCTTTAAGTCTTGTGGTCAGGTCTCCTCAGTGGCCCTGGACACGTGTGTGCTGAGCCGTTACACATTTATTCAGACTCTTCTATATCTAGAGTGGCAGTGATTTGCATAGACAGCGCGGTCCGGATGGCTTCCCGCCGCCAGCTCAGCGCCAGCTGCTGCAAAAACAGAAGTTGTGCAGCGCAGGCGAGCGGAGGACTTCCTCTGCCCCAGAACATTCCCAGCCCTGAAGATTGAGGTTCACATGGGGGGGGGGGGGGGGGGGGGTAATATTTTAAAGGATGCGCTCCACCTGCCACTATTACTATACAGGTTGTCACCCAGCTTATCCAAGACCCTGCACTAGTGGCATTAGAACAAGCTGTGCTCTTCCTGTGTCAGTCTACACTGGGGTTCTGGTATTTTATTCACAAACTATATGGCTGTAGAACAGTGTTCCCTAACTTGTGCCCCCCAAGCTGTTGCAGAACTACAACTCCCAGCATGCCCGGATAGCCAGGCATGCTGGGAGTTGTAGTTTTTCAGTAGTACGGATTGTGCTCTTCATATGTCAGTCTCTTGAGCTGTTGCAGAACTACAACTCCCAGCATGCCCAGACAGCCAAAAGCGAAGTAACATTAGCACAGGCTATGCTCTTTCTGTGTCAGTCACCAGCTGTTGCAAAACTACAACTCCCAGCATGCCCAGACAACCAGGCATGCTTGGAGTTGTAGCTTTTCAGTAGCACGGGCTGTGCCCTTTCTGAGTCAGTCTCTCCAGCTATTGAAAAACTACAACTCCCAGCATGCCCAGACAGCCAAAGGTGAAGTAACATTAAATTGGGCTATGTTCTTCCTATGTCAGTCTACAAGCTGTTGTAAAACTACAACTCCCAGCATGACCGGACAGCCAAAGGCTGTCCGGGCATGCTGGGAGTTGTAGTTTTGCAGTAGTACATGCTATGCTATTCCTGTGATTTCCCCCCCCCCCATCTGTTACAAAACTACAACTCCCAGCATGCCCAGATAACCAGGCATGCTTGGAGTTGTAGTTTTTCAGTAGCACGGGCTGTGCCCTTTCTGAGTCAGTCTCTCCAGCTATTGAAAAACTACAACTCCCAGCATGCCCAGACAGCCAAAGGTGAAGTAACATTAAATTGGGCTATGTTCTTCCTATGTCAGTCTACAAGCTGTTGTAAAACTACAACTCCCAGCATGACCGGACAGCCAAAGGCTGTCCGGGCATGCTGGGAGTTGTAGTTTTGCAGTAGTACATGCTATGCTATTCCTGTGATTTCCCCCCCCCCCCCATCTGTTACAAAACTACAACTCCCAGCATGCCCAGATAACCAGGCATGCTTGGAGTTGTAGTTTTTCAGTAGCACGGGCTGTGCCCTTTCTGAGTCAGTCTCTCCAGCTATTGAAAAACTACAACTCCCAGCATGCCCGGACAGCCAAAGGTGAAGTAACATTAAATTGGGCTATGTTCTTCCTATGTCAGTCTACAAGCTGTTGTAAAACTACAACTCCCAGCATGACCGGACAGCCAAAGGCTGTCCGGGCATGCTGGGAGTTGTAGTTTTGCAGTAGTACATGCTATGCTATTCCTGTGATTTCCCCCCCCCCCACCATCTGTTACAAAACTACAACTCCCAGCATGCTCGGACAAGTAGCTTAGCACAGGCTATGCTCTTTCTGTGTAAGTCTCTCCGGCTGTTTCAAAACTACAACTCCCAGCATGCATCCCTGTTGGACAGCCACAGACTGGTGAGCGCTCCTGTAGGTAGTAATGGCGTCCTATAACAATACATGTCACCTCGTTGTTCTTCCCTCCAGCGGCTCCTGAGGACGCCATCTTGGTCTCGCTCCACTCTGCTGTAAACCTGACCTGCGTAGGGTGTGAAGGTTCTGTGTCCTGGAGACATCGTAGCCCCCCGGGATCCCCGAGACATCTGGAGGGGACACAGAGCGGTGGCCATCTTGTTGTGGATCCTGTGACCTATGAGGATGAGGGAGGCTACACGTGTTATAAGGATGGGGCCCCTGTGTGTTCTGTGGAGCTGATGGTGAAAGGTGAGGAGCCTCCGGGGGTCATAAAACACTAAACTAGAGGGGGCGCCATCACTGTGACCCCTCACTGCCAGCCAGCAGGACTAAGTGGGGTCATGTGACACTGATCTGCAGGCCTGGCTCCATGAAGAGGGGGTGGGGCTTGTTGTGGCCTCCATATTGGCCCTCTGGGGTATTAGAGGCCACTCTTACACTTTGTTGTGATGATGGTTAATAACAGGATGGGGGGCACTTACTTATTGTGATGTGTGATATTCACAGATGAACTACAAGACAACGCGCCCCTCCTCTGCTACCACCGGTATCCCACCCATAACATTACCTGTGAGTGGACACCGTCCAAACTACTCCACCCATCATCCAACGTCACCCTCGTAGTATTGCGGTAAGTGCCCCCGAGTGACTCTGATAATATATCAAACGATAGACTTAGGTACAGCGGCTCAGGAGACAGTATCACACAGATAATGCATCACACGATGGAGAGGAGACAGTATCCCACATGGTTGGATTAGATACACAGCTCAGCAGACGGTATCACACATGATAGGATTAGATACACAGCTCAGTAGACTGTACCACATGATAGGATTGGATACACAGCTCAGCAGACAGTATCACATATGATAGGATTAGATACACAGCTCAGCAGACAGTATCACATATGATAGGATTAGATACACAGCTCAGCAGACAGTATCACATATGATAGGATTAGATACACAGCTCAGCAGACAGTACCACACATGATAGGATTAGATACACAGCCCAGCAGACAGTATCACATATGATAGGATTAGATACACAGCTCAGCAGACAGTATCACATATGATAGGATTAGATACACAGCTCAGCAGACAGTATCACATATGATAGGATTAGATACACAGCTCAGCAGACAGTACCACACATGATAGGATTAGATACACAGCCCGGCAGACAGGATCACATATGATGGGATTAGATACACAGCTCAGCAGACAGTATCACACGATAGTCTTAGATACAGCAGTACAGTGAGATACTCAGTGCTGATATGACGTTGTCTCCTGCAGAAACTTGAGGGACCCCACGTTCTACCCCTGCACCTACAGCGCCCCCCGCCAGACGTTCTCGTGCTCCTCGCTGTATACTGAAGGGGACGAAAGCAATCACGCCTTCTACCTGTGTGTGAACGGTCGCACCGACAGCACGCTGGCCGCCAACCTGGACGCTTATGGGAAAGATCTGTGTATGCTCACTCAGTATGGATGTGTCACATGACCAGGGGTGGGGGGTCACATATATAATATCATGAGGAGGGCCCCTGGTATCACTGTGTCCGGGTGACAAAACCATATACTGTACTATTTTCCACATTAGACTGACATCTTCATAATATTACCGCCATCTACATAATACTATATCCACGTAATACCATCACCTACATACTACTGCGATCTACATAATACTACATCCACGTAATACCACCACCTACATACTACTGCGATCTACATAATGCCGCCATCTACATAATACTACATCCACGTAATACCACCACCTACATACTACTGCGATCTGCATAATACTACATCCACGTAATACCATCACCTACATACTACTGCGATCTACATAATACCGCCATCTACATAATACTATATCCACGTAATACCACCACCTACATACTACTGCGATCTACATAATGCCGCCATCTACATAATACTACATCCACGTAATACCACCACCTACATACTACTGCGATCTGCATAATACTACATCCACGTAATACCATCACCTACATACTACTGCGATCTGCATAATACTACATCCACGTAATACCACCACCTACATACTACTGCGATCTACATAATGCCGCCATCTACATATTACATCCACGTAATACCACCACCTACATACTACTGCGATCTGCATAATACTACATCCACGTAATACCACCACCTACATACTACTGCGATCTACATAATACCGCCATCTACATAATACTTCATCCACGTAATACCATCAACTACACCTACATACTACTGCGATCTACATAATACCGCTATCTACGTAATACTACATCCACGTAATACCACCACCTACATACTACTGCGATCTACATAATACCGCTATCTACATAATGCTACATCCACGTAATACCACCACCTACATACTACTGCGATCTACATAATACCGCTATCTACATAATGCTACAATCACGTAATACCATCACCTACATACTACTGGGATCTACATAATACCGCCATCTACATAATACTACATCCACGTAATACCACCACCCACATACTACTGCAATCTACATAATACCGCCATCTACATAATACTACATCCACGTAATACCCCCACCTACATACTACTGTGATCTACATAATACCGCTGTCTACATAATACTACATCCACGTAATACCACCACCTACATACTACTGCGATCTACATAATACCGCCATCTACATAATACTACATCCACGTAATACCATCACTTACATACTACTGCGATCTACATAATGCCGCTATCTACATAATACTACATCCATGTAATACCACCACCTACATAATACCCCCATCTACATGATTCTACATCTTGAGGAGCTCACTGGAGAAACACTGTTCTATAGAGTTCTCTACATCCACCTAATACCGCCACCTACATAATACTACATCCACGTAATACCCCCATCTACATAATACCGCCACCTACATAATACTACATCCACATAATACCGCCATATGGTGCCTACTATATACTGCCTGTGTCACTTCTGACCCTTGTTCTTTCCCTCCAGTGCATGTCGAGCCCCCGCTGAATGTCCGGGTGACCCCGGTGCAGAACCATCCCAGGAGGCTGCGGGTGAGCTGGAGCCGGCCCCGGTTCTGGGAGGAGACGTTCTATCACCTGATCTACCAGGTTCTGTACGGAGTGGAGAACTCCCCGCACCCGTCCAACGTGAGTCACAACCTGTAAAGTTGTTATTGGTGAAAGTGAAACTGGAGGCGACCGCCCCCGCCATTACCGCCTGACAACGCCAAGAAACACGAAGACTCCAGTCACCTCCAGAGCTGCAGTCACAGCTACATCATTTGTCACCTCCAGAGCAACATCCACAATTCTGCCGATCAGCCTGCGCTCACCCTCAATCATCCCATAATGCACTGCATGCAGTCTGTGCAGTGGTGGGAAAATAACAGTGTACAGCCAAGAATGTGAAGCAAAGATGTGACAGCAGAATAGTGAGTGCAGCTCTGGAGGAGAAGACATTGGCCCTGATTTACTAAGAGTGTTGTGGAGGTTTCTTTGTGGGTTTTAATTCCCTACAATTTTTTCCACGGTATTTACTAAGGTTTCCCTACATTTTGCACTTTTTCCTACATTTTGCTTTTTTTACAACTGCTCTGGCATAGAATCTGACAAAACATGTTTACAATAGTATATCAGGGCCATTATATTACAGCAGAATAGTGAGTGCAGATCTGGAGGAGAAGACATTGGGGGAGATTTATCAAAACCTGTCCAGATGAAAAGTCAGATGGCTTCTTTCATTTTGCAGAGATCTGATTGGTTGTTATGGTCAACTGGGCAAATTTTCCTCTGGACGGGTTTTGATAAATCTCCCTGATAATGTTACAGCAGAATAGATAATAACACTTGGGGTACAGATAATGACACTTGGGGTACAGATAATGGCACGCTGACACTTGGGGTACAGATAATGGCACGCTGACACTTGGGGTACAGATAATGACACGCTGACACTTGGGGTACAGATAGTGACACGCTGACACTTGGGGTACAGATAATGACACGCTGACACTTGGGGTACAGATAGTGACACGCTGACACTTGGGGTACAGATAATGACACGCTGACACTTGGGGTACAGATAATGACACGCTGACACTTGGGGTACAGATAAGGATACGCTGACACTTGGGGTACAGATAATGACACGCTGACACTTGGGGTACAGATAATGGCACGCTGACACTTGGGGTACAGATAATGACACGCTGACACTTGGGGTACAGATAATGACACTTGGGGTACAGATAATGACACACTACACTTGGGGTACAGATAATGACACGCTGACACTTGGGGTACAGATAATGACACGCTGACACTTGGGGTACAGATAATGACACGCTGACACTTGGGGTACAGATAATGACACGCTGACACTTGGGGTACAGATAATGACACGCTGACACTTGGGGTACAGATAATGACACGCTGACACTTTGGGTACAGATAGTGACACGCTGACACTTGGGGTACAGATAATGATACGCTGACACTTGGGGTACAGATAAGGACACGCTGACACTTGGGGTACAGATAATGACACGCTGACACTTGGGGTACAGATAATGACACGCTGACACTTGGGGTACAGATAATGACACGCTGACACTTGGGGTACAGATAAGGACACACTGACACTTGGGGTACAGATAAGGACACACTGACACTTGGGGTACAGATAAGGACACACTGACACTTGGGGTACAGATAATGACATGCTGACACTTGGGGGTACAGATAATGACACGCTGACACTTGGGGTACAGATAAGGACACGCTGACACTTGGGGTACAGATAATGACACGCTGACACTTTGGGTACAGATAGTGACACGCTGACACTTGGGGTACAGATAATGATACGCTGACACTTGGGGTACAGATAAGGACACGCTGACACTTGGGGTACAGATAATGACACGCTGACACTTGGGGTACAGATAAGGACACGCTGACACTTGGGGTACAGATAAGGACACACTGACACTTGGGGTACAGATAATGACATGCTGACACTTGGGGGTACAGATAATGACACGCTGACACTTGGGGTACAGATAAGGACACGCTGACACTTGGGGTACAGATAATGACACGCTGACACTTGGGGTACAGATAATGACACGCTGACACTTGGGGTACAGATAATGACACGCTGACACTTGGGGTACAGATAATGACACACTGACACTTGGGGTACAGATAATGACACGCTGACACTTGGGGTACAGATAAGGATACGCTGACACTTGGGGTACAGATAATGACACGCTGACACTTGGGGTACAGATAATGGCACGCTGACACTTGGGGTACAGATAATGGCACGCTGACACTTGGGGTACAGATAATGACACGCTGACACTTGGGGTACAGATAATGACACGCTGACACTTGGGGTACAGATAATGACACGCTGACACTTGGGGTACAGATAATGACATGCTGACACTTGGGGTACAGATAATGACACGCTGACACTTGGGGTACAGATAATGACACGCTGACACTTGGGGTACAGATAAGGACACCCTGACACTTGGGGTACAGATAAGGACACACTGACACTTGGGGTACAGATAAGGACACACTGACACTTGGGGTACAGATAATGACATGCTGACACTTGGGGGTACAGATAATGACACGCTGACACTTGGGGTACAGATAAGGACACGCTGACACTTGGGGTACAGATAATGACACGCTGACACTTTGGGTACAGATAGTGACACGCTGACACTTGGGGTACAGATAATGATACGCTGACACTTGGGGTACAGATAAGGACACGCTGACACTTGGGGTACAGATAATGACACGCTGACACTTGGGGTACAGATAAGGACACACTGACACTTGGGGTACAGATAAGGACACACTGACACTTGGGGTACAGATAATGACATGCTGACACTTGGGGGTACAGATAATGACACGCTGACACTTGGGGTACAGATAAGGACACGCTGACACTTGGGGTACAGATAATGACACGCTGACACTTGGGGTACAGATAATGACACGCTGACACTTGGGGTACAGATAATGACACACTGACACTTGGGGTACAGATAATGACACACTGACACTTGGGGTACAGATAATGACACGCTGACACTTGGGGTACAGATAAGGATACGCTGACACTTGGGGTACAGATAATGACACGCTGACACTTGGGGTACAGATAATGGCACGCTGACACTTGGGGTACAGATAATGGCACGCTGACACTTGGGGTACAGATAATGACACGCTGACACTTGGGGTACAGATAATGACACGCTGACACTTGGGGTACAGATAATGACACGCTGACACTTGGGGTACAGATAATGACATGCTGACACTTGGGGGTACAGATAATGACACGCTGACACTTGGGGTACAGATAATGACACGCTGACACTTGGGGTACAGATAATGACACGCTGACACTTTGGGTACAGATAGTGACACGCTGACACTTGGGGTACAGATAATGATACACTGACACTTGGGGTACAGATAATGACACACTGACACTTGGGGTACAGATAATGACACGCTGACACTTGGGGTACAGATAAGGATACGCTGACACTTGGGGTACAGATAATGACACGCTGACACTTGGGGTACAGATAATGACACGCTGACACTTGGGGTACAGATAATGACACGCTGACACTTGGGGTACAGATAATGACACGCTGACACTTGGGGTACAGATAATGACATGCTGACACTTGGGGGTACAGATAATGACACGCTGACACTTGGGGTACAGATAATGACACGCTGACACTTGGGGTACAGATAATGATACGCTGACACTTGGGGTACAGATAATGACACGCTGACACTTGGGGGTACAGATAATGACACGCTGACACTTGGGGTACAGATAATGATACGCTGACACTTGGGGTACAGATAATGACACGCTGACACTTGGGGTACAGATAATGATACGCTGACACTTGGGGTACAGATAATGACACGCTAACAGTTGGGGTACAGGATCCTGCCACGCTGACACTTGGGGTACAGATAGTGACACGCTGACACTTGGGGTACAGATAATGACACGCTGACACTTGGGGTACAGATAGTGACACGCTGACACTTGGGGTACAGATAATGACACACTGACACTTGGGGTACAGATAGTGACACGCTACACTTGGGGTACAGATAGTGACACGCTGACACTTGGGGTACAGATAATGACACACTGACACTTGGGGTACAGATAGTGACACGCTGACACTTGGGGTACAGATAGTGACACACTGACACTTTGGGTACATATAATGACACGCTAACAGTTGGGGTACAGGATCCTGCCACGCTGACACTTTCTGTCACACAGGGAACGACCTCGGCGCAGAGCTTTCTTATTGAAGATGCTGTGATGGGGAGCAAACATCTCATCCGAGTGCGAGCAAGGGAGGAATTTCAGAAGAATTGGGGTTCCTGGAGTGAGGAGGCCGCGGGGACCCCCTGGTCAGGTGAGACCTTTTTCTGCACCCCTTTAATACTGCATCATCTACAGCCCCACAGACCTTAGCTCCATCTAGTGGTGGAGGCAGGAGATGCGCCGTCCTCTATTGCAGTGTTTCTCAGTCATGGTCCTCCAGCACCCCTACAGGTCATGTTTTCTGGATTTCCTTAGTCTTTCACAGGGGATATAATCCTGGTCAGTGAATCGGCGGTGGCGCTGCGCTCCTCCAGCAGATTATTATTGTACCGGGGAAGAGGACGAGTCAGTGGTGATGGCTGGGCAGGTGCTTCGAATAAGTGGAGGCTGGCTACTAACTTTCATGCAGCAGGCAAAGCGGCGCCCCCATCAAGAGGGCGCTCTAGGCGGCTGCCTATTTTGCCTGTAGGAAGAACTGGCCCTGAATCTGGACTGGCAGTGGGGTCTGCACTGTATTGTTATTTTTATTTTTGTTTTAAATCCAAAAAAATGTATTAAACATTTTTTCATAAAACATACATCATACAAAAACAAAGAAAAACATAAACACAGAAAACCCATCCCACCCACACAGAACCCCCCCCCCAGTGTCCATCCTTCACTGCAAAAAAAATAAATAAAATAATGTTAGAAACTATACAGTGCATTATAATAGATTATCCCACAGACCATAGACAGAGCATCACATGTGATGAAAGTACAACCAGTACGGGAGAGGGGGCAGCAACAAGAGGCACACCAAACCCCAACACAAAATAACAGGGACTCAGACAGAGAAAAACATACCAAGACAAATACAAAACGGGCACAGACAAGCTGAGAGCGATTAAGGAACAAAACACAGACAAAATCAAGGGTTAGACCCCCCCAGAAATACCTCTATTGGAGTCCTCTGCAAATAGGTGGAGGGCAATCGAGGGGTATATCCATGGACCCCATATGGACTCAAATTTACGCATGGCTTTTCTATTACGATACAGTGACCCCTCGACCTACAATGGCCCCGACATACGATAATTTCAACATACAATGGCCTCTCAGAGGCAGCATCAACATACGATGCTTTTTTATGTCAGGACCATCGCATTAATGGCTATCCGGCAGCGCAGACTGCTTCAGCTGCCACCGGATAGCCGTTTACGGTGCCCCGTGAGCTCCGGTGATGGTCACTCACCTATCCTCGGGGCTCCGGAACGTCCTCTGCATCGTCGGCGCTCTCCATCGACGTCATCGCGTCGCTGCGCACGCCGTCCCATCATCCAATAGGAGCGGCGTGTGTAGCGATGTGATGGCGGCGACGGAGAGTGAGGATGCCGAGGAAGCAGAGGCCTTGCCAGAGCGGCGGGGACACCTCGGGGACGCGGCAACTGCGATGGACGGCAACATCCAGGGCAGCGGTGACTAGCGTTGACGGTCCGGAGCGGCGGGGACAGGGGAGTACAACTTCCTCTAACAGTGGTCTACAACCTGCGGACCTCCAGATGTCCGGGCATGCTGGGTGTTGTAGTTTTGCAACATCTGGAGGTCCGCAGATTGTAGACCACTGTCCTATACTTTACATTGCACGGATCCCTCAACACGCGATGGTTTCAACAAACGATGGTTCATTTGGAACAGATTACCATCGTATGTTGAGGGACCACTGTATACCCCTTTTTCCAGTCTAATAACAGGGGCATTAAAACCATTTTAAAGGGGTACTCCGGCCCTAAGACATCTTATCCCCTATCCAAAGGATAGGGGATAAGATGCCTGATCGCGGGGGTCCCGCCGCTGGGGACCCCCGCAATCTTTCATGCAGCTCCCCACTATCATAAGCCTCTGGAGCAAACATTGTTCCTGTTCTGATGAGGTATCACAGCTCCGTCCCCGTGTGACATCACGTCCCCTCCCATAGGATTGCATTGAGGGGGCGAATCCCACACTCAGCCCACCGAGGCAGTCCCGCGTTGATCTCGAGAAAGGCTTCTATATCAATGTTGAGCATAAGGCCAACTGATGGGACTTGAAGCCAAAAGGGGTTCAGTCGCCACAGAGAACCCCGCAACCTAGGATGAGAATTCAAGCTGAGATTAGGGGAGTGATCAGAGAGACTACAGGGGAGATACTCCACCGATGTAACCAGAGGAAAGACCACCTCGTTGCCCAGCGCAAGATCAATGCATGACAGCGTACCATGAGAACTAGAGTAACAAGAGTATTACACCTTGGTAGGATTACGTCTCCCCCAAAGATCTGCCCTCCCCACCTCCTCCACAAACCTAGCCAGACCCATAGTAGGAGTCTTGGGAGGTCCCCGGGTACCAAACCTATCAAGTGTTGGATGTAAAAGATTGTTGAAATCCCCAACCACCAAGAGCGATGCATCAGGCAAGGAGGATAAATAAGATATCGCCCTGTGTAAGGCATCGCTCGAGTATGGGGGAGGGGGGGGGCATAGAGTGCAACCAGTACACACACAGTACAACTAAAGGAAAGGCAAACAGACCTACCCTCTGCATCAATAAGACTAGAAGTACAGGAAAGCAAAATATTCCTATGAATAAGAACACTTACACCCTGGGCATGTGAGGGAAAAAATGGCGTGAAAGGTGTGGCCAAACCAATGTTTGTTCAGCACATTTTGTATAATTTGTCAAGTGCGTCTCAGAGGACACAACACAGCAGGTTGGTAGGATTTAAGCGCCTGAAATATAGCGAGACGCTTAGTGGGAACGTTAAGGCCCCTCACATTCCGCGCCACTACATGTAAATCGGTAGCCATAAGGAAAGCAGGGAAGCATAAGTGAAAACACAGAGGGCGGAAACAGTAGCCGCCAGTGGTCCAGAGGGAAGAGAGACATAGAAAATAGAGCAGTGCATAAAGGCCAGAAGGAAGGACTCAAAACAAACACCCCCGACAGACAAGAAAAACCAAACAGTCGCAACTTGTGACCTGAGGGAAACAAACAGCCCATGTAGAGTGAGCAGGTAACGTGTAGACAGAAAAAACCTTCAGAAGCATGCTATGCTCGAGTCCGAGCAAATACAAACGAAATACAGTGACCCCCCCCCCCCCCGAACTACGATGGCCCCGACATACGATCGTTTCAACATACGATGGCCTTTCAGAGGCAGCACCAACATACGATGCTTTTGTATGTCGGGGCCATCGCATAAACGGCTATCCGGCAGCGCAGACTGCTTCAGTTGCCACCGGATAGCCGTTTACGGTGCCCTGTGTGGTCCGCTGACGATCACTTACCTGTCCTCAGGGCTCCGGCGCGTCCTCTTCGGGATCCCCTGCATCGTCGGTGCTCTCCTTCGTCGTCATCACGTCGCTGCGCACGCCGTCCCATCATCCAATAGGAGCGGCGTGCGTAGCGATGTGATTGCGGCGACGCAGAGCAAGGATGCCGGGGAAGCAGAGGCCTTACCGGAGCATTGGGAACACCCCGGGGATGCGGCGACAGCGATGGAGGGCGACATCCAGGGCAGCGGTGACGGTCCGGAGCGGCGGGGACACGTTAGTATAACCTCCGAAACCAGTGGTCTTCAACCTGCAGACCTTCAGATGTTGCAAAACTACAACTCCCAGCATGCCCGGACAGCCGTTGGCTGTCCGGGCATGCTGGGTGTTGTAGTTTTGCAACATCTGGAGGTCCGCAGGTTGTAGACCACTGTCCTATACTTTACATTGCACGGATCCCTCAACATACAATGGTTTCAACAAACGATGGTCCATTTGGAACAGATTACCATGGTATGTTGAGGGACCACTGTATATATGGGACATCTGGCAGCATATATATCAACTGAATATATGCAGTAAATAATAATAGAATAACATGGGCATAGGAGCACAATCAGGACCATAATGCCTAAATATGAGCCAAGGCACAAGTAGTCCTAATCAGATGAACAGGAACACAGTTAAACACAAAGTTCGCGCAGGAACCTCAGGTACGGGCACGCCGTATTTGCGCCTCATGAACATCCAGCCACTCCGCAGCCGCCACAGAGGGGTCAAACATATGGGTAGTTCCCAAGGCGACCACCCTGAGACGGGCAAGGTAAAGCATAGAGTACACCACAGTCAGTGCACACAGGCGTCACTTGATATTCACATATTTGGCTGTGCCTCTTTCGAACTTCGGCTGAAAAATCTGGAAAGTTAGAAACACGGCTGCCATTAATAGTAAGCGAATCCATGTCCCTGGCTTTGCGCAGGATGATATCTCTGTCTTTAAAGTGTAGCATAGAGGTGTCAAAGTACTCCCCAGGGTCACGACCCTCGGCTTTTCAGGGACGCCCACCAGGCGCACATTGTTCAGCCGTAGGCGGTTTTCCATGTCATCAGATTTTGGGGCAAGTGCAGTCAGATTATTAATCACACGATGCATCTCTCTCTTGATCCTTCAGATCTCCCACTCTTTTCTTAACCGCACCAATCCTCTCAGAAACCTTTTCCATATCATTGCGGATAAGGTTAATGTCCTCCCGCAACCCTCCCAACAACATTTTAACATTAGCGTTGCCCTTGGAGACAACCAAAAAATAAATCTTTCAGGGTAGGCTCAGCAGTAGCAGTTGGAGACAGCGAGGCACCCATAGCAGCAGACACCACCCCAGCAGAGGAGGGGTTAATGGTAGTAGGAAATTGTGCAGCCACAGCTTTCACTGCCCCAGCATATGAGACATCAGGGTGAGGCTCAGCAGGGTCTTTATAAAAGAGGGCAGCAGTGGTAGAGGAATCCCCAGGATATGCAGGACGATCCTGTATGCAGGGGGTTAACCCCAGACTGACCTGCGGTTTCAGGGCGCTCGGGCCTGCTCGGCACAGTATTCAGGGCGCTCGGCACAGTATTCAGGGCGCTCGGCACAGTATTCAGGGCGCTCGGCACAGTATTCAGGGCGCTCGGCACAGTATTCAGGGCGCTCGGCACAGTATTCAGGGCGCTCGGCACAGTATTCAGGGCGCTCGGGCCTGCTCGGCACAGTATTCAGGGCGCTCGGGTCTGCTCGGCACAGTATTCAGGGCGCTCGGGCCTGCTCGGCACAGTATTCAGGGCGCTCGGGCCTGCTCGGCACAGTATTCAGGGCGCTCGGGTCTGCTCGGCACAGTATTCAGGGCGCTCGGGTCTGCTCGGCACAGTATTCAGGGCGCTCGGGTCTGCTCGGCACAGTATTCAGGGCGCTCGGGTCTGCTCGGCACAGTATTCAGGGTCCTCGGGTCTGCTCGGCACAGTATTCAGGGCGCTCGGGCCTGCTCGGCACAGTATTCAGGGTCCTCGGGTCTGCTCGGCACAGTATTCAGGGCGCTCGGCACAGTATTCAGGGCGCTTGGGCCTGCTCGGCACAGTATTCAGGGTCCTCGGGTCTGCTCGGCACAGTATTCAGGGCGCTCGGCACAGTATTCAGGGCGCTCGGCACAGTATTCAGGGCGCTCGGCACAGTATTCAGGGCGCTCGGGCCTGCTCGGCACAGTATTCAGGGTCCTCGGGTCTGCTCGGCACAGTATTCAGGGCGCTCGGCACAGTATTCAGGGCGCTCGGCACAGTATTCAGGGCGCTCGGCACAGTATTCAGGGCGCTCGGGCCTGCTCGGCACAGTATTCAGGGCGCTCGGCACAGTATTCAGGGCGCTTGGGCCTGCTCGGCACAGTATTCAGGGCGCTCGGCACAGTATTCAGGGCGCTCGGGCCTGCTCGGCACAGTATTCAGCACTGCTCAGCACAGTAGAGGAGGCCACATCTGTAGAAGAGACAGAAGCCCCAGCCAGTCAGCACTGTCTCCTCCTCACTCCACTCATCTGCTCGGGCCCACTCCAGCTGATGAGTTACACGTGTGAAGCGCTGCAGGTGCTCCGCAACCCCCACCACCTCCACACAAGATGGTTCCGGCTCCCCCAGCATCTCGGCCTCACCGTCTTCCTGCGCCTGCTGTGTCCTGGCCTCCGCCCAGCCATCCTGACGCAGCGTTGCTCTGGCTAACTTTAGTAATTGGTAGGTGTCAAATAGGAAAAGATTTTAGGCCAGATGCCCAGCAGAGCTCCGGACCGCTCGTCCGCTCACATGCTGCGCCTCCTGCACTGTATTGTTACCTGCAGCCACAGCTAGAGGGCATCTAACACAGACTGTACAATCTATAAGTAGTCAGCTCCCACTAGTGGTGAGGGCAGGTAGACTGTATCCTTTATCAGACACACAGAGCGCCCCCTGTAGTCACATGATGGAAATAATCTGCACTTTTGTTTCCACAGAAGAAGCCACAACTACCTGGGTAAGTGTGAGATAAGGAGGAGGAGGAGGGTGAAGCCCTGACACCGAGGATATCTCATTCATATAAGACTTTATTGAGCAGGTACCCACAGAATACGATCCCCCAACATCTGAGGAGGAAGAGGACCCCATTGGTGAGGGTAAGAAGGAACGATAATAGGATTAGGGGCCTATATTCAGGACAATGATACTTGGGGTACAGGATGATAACACTTGGGGTACAGGATGATAACACTTGGGGTACAGGATGATAACACTTGGGGTACAGGATGATAACACTTGGGGTACAAGATGATGACACTTGGGGTACAGGATGATAACACTTGGGGTACAGGATGATAACACTTGGGGTACAGGATGATGACACTTGGGGTACAGGATGATGACACTTGGGGTACAGGATGATGACACTTGGGGTACAGGATCATGACACTTGGGGTACAGGATGATGACACTTGGGGTACAGGATCATGACACTTGGGGTACAGGATAGAGACATGCCTAATCTTGGGGTTCCGAACCCCTTCATGTTTCCTCACAGAGAAGACGTCGGCCCCTGTCGTTTCATTCCCCCGGATTTCGTGGCTCGCTCCTTGTGTCAGTCTTGGTCTCGTCCTTTTAATCTTCTTCGGGATATGGATCCGGTGAGACCCCACTAATGGGCCGGGAGGGGGGATGGGGGGTTATATAGGGATACCGGGTGATCTCTCCTGCAGGATTGACTGTCACTGATCTTACTATAATGATATAGCTTTGAATTATTTCCTTAACCCCTTAAGTACCCAGGGCGTACCTGTACGCCCGTGGGAATTCCGGTCCCCTCCACATGCCGGGTGGGAACCGGACAGGGATGCCTGCTGAAATCACCGTGCAAACCCCCGGGGGGGTCCTGAGACACTCCCCCAAGTCAATTCAGATCGGCGATTTGCGCTGATTCCGGGTCAGTAGGCTCCCCGGTGACACGTATAAAAAGGGTAATAGGTGCTGTCCGACACAGCATCTTTCACCCTTTAGCAGCAGGCGTGAGGTGGCACTGATGCCGCCTCACGATCGTCCCGATTCGTCGGCCGGTAACTGAGGGGGTGTCCCTAACAGCACCCGTTCTGCCCCTACTCCGAAGTGCGAGAGTGGGTGCCAGGAGTGTGTACCTGTAGTGGGGGCCCTGATTCCCGGCATAGTCGGCAGGATAAAGCGGAGACGGCGGCGGCAGGATGACAGGCAGGACGTGTGCAGCAGGAGGTTAGGCCGTTCCTCCTGCTGTTGACTAGCAACAACTCCCAGCATGCACAAAAAGGCATGCTGGGAGCTGTTGCTATGCAACAGCAGAAGGCACAGCTGCAACTCCCAGCATGCCCTTTAACCCCTTAAGGACGCAGGACGTAAATGTACGTCCTGGTGAGGTGGTACTTAACGCACCAGGACGTACATTTACGTCCTGAGCATAACCGCGGGCATCGGAGTGATGCCCGTGTCATGCGCGGCTGATCCCGGCTGCTGATCGCAGCCAGGGACCCGCCGGCAATGGCCGACGCCCGCGATCTCGCGGGCGTCCGCCATTAACCCCTCAGGTGCCGGGATCAATACAGATCCCGGCATCTGCGGCAGTTCGCGATTAAAATGAACGATCGGATCGCCCGCAGCGCTGCTGCGGGGATCCGATCATTCATAACGCCGCACAGAGGTCCCCTCTCCTTCCTCCGTGCAGCTCCCGGCATCTCCTGCTCTGGTCTGTGATCGAGCAGACCAGAGCAGAAGATGACCGATAATACTGATCTGTTCTATGTCCTATACATAGAACAGATCAGTATTAGCAATCATGGTATTGCTATGAATAGTCCCCTATGGGGACTATTCAAGTGTAAAAAAAATGTAAAAAAATGTAAAAGTAAAAGTAAAAAAAAAGTGAAAAATCCCCTCCCCCAATAAAAAAGTAAAACGTCCGTTTTTTCCTATTTTACCCCCAAAAAGCGTAAAAAACATTTTTTATAGACATATTTGGTATCACCGCGTGCGTAAATGTCCGAACTATTAAAATAAAATGTTAATGATCCCGTACGGTGAACGGCGTGAACGAAAAAAAATTTAAAAAGTCCAAAATTCCTACTTTTTTAATACATTTTATTAAAAAAAAAATTATAAAAAATTTATTAAAAGTTTTTTATATACAAATGTGGTATCAAAAAAAAGTACAGATCATGGCGCAAAAAATGAGCCCCCATACCGCCGCTTATACGGAAAAATAAAAAAGTTATAGGTCATCAAAATAAAGGGATTATAAACGTACTAATTTGGTTAAAAAGTTTGTGATTTTTTTTAAGCGCAACAATAATATAAAAGTATGTAATAATGGGTATCATTTTAATCGTATTGACCCTCAGAATAAAGAACACACGGCATTTTTACCATAAATTGTACGGCGTGAAAACGAAACCTTCCAAAATTAGCAAAATTGCGTTTTTCGTTTTAATTTCCCCACAAAAATAGTGTTTTTTGGTTGCGCCATACATTTTATGATATAATGAGTGATGTCATTACAAAGGACAACTGGTCGCGCAAAAAGCAAGCCCTCATACTAGTCTGTGGATGAAAATATAAAAGAGTTATGATTTTTAGAAGGCGAGGAGGAAAAAATGAAAACGTAAAAATTAAATTGTCTGAGTCCTTAAGGCCAAAATGGGCTGAGTCCTTAAGGGGTTAACTGGTGCCAGAAAGTTAGTGGTACTCCGGTGAAAACCTTTTTTCTTTTAAATCAACTGGTGGCAGAAAGTTAAACATATTTGTAAATTACTTCTATTAAAAAATCTTAATTCTTCCAGTACTTATTAGCTGCTGAATGCTACAGAGGAAATTCCTTTCTTTTTGGAACACTGATGACATCACAAGCACAGTGCTCTCTGCTGACATCTCTGTCGAATTGCTCAGTGGTTAGCATTGCTGCCTTGCAGTGCTGGGGACTTGGGTTCAAATCCCACTAAGGACAACAATAAACAAAGCATTATTATTATTTTATAACGTCAGCAGAGAGAACTGTGCTCGTGATGTCATCAGAGAGCATTCCAAAAAGAAAAGAATTTCCTCTGTTGTATTCAGCAGCTAATAAGTACAGGAAGGATTAAGATTTTTTTAATAGAAGTAATTTACAAATATGTTTAACTTTCTGCCACCAGTTGATTTAAAAGAAAAAAGGTTTTCACCGGAGTACCCCTTTAAACAGATTTGTAAATTACTTCTATTAAAAAAATCTTAATCCTTCCAGTACTTATTAGCTGCTGAATACTACAGAGGAAATTCTTTTCTTTTTGGAACACAGCTCTCTGCTGACATCTCTGTCCATTTTAAGAACTGTCCAGAGTAGGAGAAAATCCCTATAGAAAACATATGCAGCTCTGGACAGTTCCTAAAATGGACAGAGATGTCAGCAGAGAGCACTGTGCTCATGATGTCAGCAGAGAGCTCTGTGTTTTTTAATAGAAGTAATTGACAAATCTGTTTAACTTTCTGGCACCAGTTGATTTAAAAAAAAAAAAAAAAGGTTTCCACCGTAGTACCCCTTTAAGGTGAAAATGGACTGGATCTTTAAGGGGTTAAAGGGCCAGCACTCACTATCTGTGAATATTTTTCAGGTATCAGGAGATACAGATCCTAAAACTACAATGGGGTTTGGTGCGCTCTCTATTCCATTCCTCCTCCAAAGTCAAATCTCCACAGCCCCAGGCGAGCGCCTCCCTCCTTATGGCGCCCTGTTCTTCGCCGCCATCGGTAACGGTCACTGTTCCTCCATTGTTGGGTAAAGAGTGAAGAAAAAGAGAAAAACTTGACTATCAGGGATCCACTATGGCGGACTGCACGGACCAATCAGAGAGCACAGAAATGTTGATGTGCTGTAACCTGGCACGTGGCGCTGTAGATGACTTGTGTATATATACGGTTACAATTTCTCTGATCCTATGAGAATCTTTTGTAATATACTCGAAATATTGCTCAGGTAACCAAAAGGGGATAAACAGGAAGTTGGATGCGCAACCTGCAAATGATTCCCCCAGACAGATGGAACACCAGAGAGGTGGCTGATGTGGAGAAAAGGAGCCGATCACTGGGACATCTGCAGCCTGGAAGAACCTTGTGTTTAGGGCAGTGTGGCCCTTTAAGGCGGTGAATTCTATGGGGGACACTTATATTGTAGTGGACAGGAGTCACGTGACTCGGCAGCATCCTCAGGACCCCGTGGGAATTTTCGGGGAGTTTCCGTGAGGTTAAGGACCTGTTACTTCTGTCGCTATTTTCGGACTCTTGTTAATGGTTTCCAGGAATAAAGAGGAATCGCGACAATTGTCACATGATATATAATGTCACAGACAGGATATACTAGGAGAAGGCGCCCCCCAGAGGTACCTGGTGAGCCCCAAACTGTAATGGCATCCATGGGGTGTCTGCCTGTCCTATAAAGAAGTAATTGGGGGGGGGGATGTCTTTCAGAGCTCAACCCTTTATCACTTTTCCCCCAGCACCACAGTCATCTGTCTCTATATCCAGATCACGTCTCTTCCTCTTTATAACTTCTGCTTGTGGTGAAAGAAAACAAGAAGCCACGAGTACTCTACTAATCCTGTACTGCTATACCGCTACTACCCCACCAGTACTCTACTAATCCTGTACTGCTATACCGCTACCACCCCACCAGTACTCTACTAATCCTGTACTGCTATACCGCTACTACCCCACCAGTACTCTACTAATCCTGTACTGCTATACCGCTACTACCCCACCAGTACTCTACTAATCCTGTACTGCTATACCGCTACTACCCCACCAGTACTCTACTAATCCTGTACTGCTATACCGCTACTACCCCACCAGTACTCTACTAATCCTGTACTGCTATACCGCTACTACCCCACCAGTACTCTACTAATCCTGTACTACCATACCACTACCCCACCAGTACTCTACTAATCCTGTACTACTATACCGCTACTACCCCACCAGTACTCTACTAATCCTGTACTACTATACCGCTACTACCCCACCAGTACTCTACTAATCCTGTACTACTATACCGATACTACCCCACCAGTACGCTACTGGTGGAGAAGTATCGGTATAGTAGTACAGGATTAGTACTGTGTGAGGTAGTAGTAGAGTGCTGGTGGGGTAGTAGTGGTATAGCAGTACAGTATTAGTAGAGTACTGGGGGGGTAGTTGCGGTATAGTAGTACAGGATTAGTAGAGTACTGGGGGGGTAGTAGCGGTATAGAAGCACAGGATTAGTAGAGTACTGGTGGGGTAGTAGCGGTATAGAAGCACAGGATTAGTAGAGTACTGGTGGGGTAGTAGCGGTATAGTAGTACAGGATTAGAAGAGTACTAATCCTGTACTACTATACCAATACTTCTTCACCAGTACTCTACTAATCCTGTACTACTATACCGCTACTACCCCACCAGTACTCTACTAATCTTGTGCTACTATACCGCTACTACCCCACCAGTACTGTACTAATCCTGTACTACTATACCAATACTTCTTCACCAGTACTCTACTAATCCTGTACTGCTATACCGCTACTACCCCACCAGTACTCTACTAATCTTGTGCTACTATACCGCTACTACCCCACCAGTACTGTACTAATCCTGTACTACTATACCCATACTACTCCACCAGTACTCTACTAATCCTGTACTACTATACCGATACTTCACCAGTACTCTACTAATCCTGTACTGCTATACCGCTACTACCCCACCAGTACTCTACTAATCCTGTACTACTATAACGATACTTCTCCGCCAGTACTCTACTAATCCTGTACTGCTATACCGCTACTACCCCACCAGTACTCTACTAATCTTGTGCTACTATACCGCTACTACCCCACCAGTACTGTACTAATCCTGTACTACTATACCCATACTACTCCACCAGTACTCTACTAATCCTGTACTACTATACCGATACTTCACCAGTACTCTACTAATCCTGTACTGCTATACCGCTACTACCCCACCAGTACTCTACTAATCCTGTACTACTATACCGATACTTCTCCGCCAGTACTCTACTAATCCTGTACTGCTATACCGCTACTACCCCACCAGTACTCTACTAATCCTGTACTACTATACCGATACTTCACCAGTACTCTACTAATCCTGTACTGCTATACCGCTACTACCCCACCAGTACTCTACTAATCTTGTGCTACTATACCGCTACTACCCCACCAGTACTGTACTAATCCTGTACTACTATACCCATACTACTCCACCAGTACTCTACTAATCCTGTACTACTATACCGATACTTCACCAGTACTCTACTAATCCTGTACTGCTATACCGCTACTACCCCACCAGTACTCTACTAATCCTGTACTACCATACCACTACCCCACCAGTACTCTACTAATCCTGTACTACTATACCGCTACTACCCCACCAGTACTCTACTAATCCTGTACTACTATACCGCTACTACCCCACCAGTACTCTACTAATCCTGTACTACTATACCGATACTACCCCACCAGTACGCTACTGGTGGAGAAGTATCGGTATAGTAGTACAGGATTAGTACTGTGTGAGGTAGTAGTAGAGTGCTGGTGGGGTAGTAGTGGTATAGCAGTACAGTATTAGTAGAGTACTGGGGGGGTAGTTGCGGTATAGTAGTACAGGATTAGTAGAGTACTGGTGGGGTAGTAGCGGTATAGAAGCACAGGATTAGTAGAGTACTGGTGGGGTAGTAGCGGTATAGAAGCACAGGATTAGTAGAGTACTGGTGGGGTAGTAGCGGTATAGTAGTACAGGATTAGAAGAGTACTAATCCTGTACTACTATACCAATACTTCTTCACCAGTACTCTACTAATCCTGTACTACTATACCGCTACTACCCCACCAGTACTCTACTAATCTTGTGCTACTATACCGCTACTACCCCACCAGTACTGTACTAATCCTGTACTACTATACCAATACTTCTTCACCAGTACTCTACTAATCCTGTACTGCTATACCGCTACTACCCCACCAGTACTCTACTAATCTTGTGCTACTATACCGCTACTACCCCACCAGTACTGTACTAATCCTGTACTACTATACCCATACTACTCCACCAGTACTCTACTAATCCTGTACTACTATACCGATACTTCACCAGTACTCTACTAATCCTGTACTGCTATACCGCTACTACCCCACCAGTACTCTACTAATCCTGTACTACTATAACGATACTTCTCCGCCAGTACTCTACTAATCCTGTACTGCTATACCGCTACTACCCCACCAGTACTCTACTAATCTTGTGCTACTATACCGCTACTACCCCACCAGTACTGTACTAATCCTGTACTACTATACCCATACTACTCCACCAGTACTCTACTAATCCTGTACTACTATACCGATACTTCACCAGTACTCTACTAATCCTGTACTGCTATACCGCTACTACCCCACCAGTACTCTACTAATCCTGTACTACTATACCGATACTTCACCAGTACTCTACTAATCCTGTACTGCTATACCGCTACTACCCCACCAGTACTCTACTAATCTTGTGCTACTATACCGCTACTACCCCACCAGTACTGTACTAATCCTGTACTACTATACCCATACTACTCCACCAGTACTCTACTAATCCTGTACTACTATACCGATACTTCACCAGTACTCTACTAATCCTGTACTGCTATACCGCTACTACCCCACCAGTACTCTACTAATCCTGTACTACTATACCGATACTTCTCCGCCAGTACTCTACTAATCCTGTACTGCTATACCGCTACTACCCCACCAGTACTCTACTAATCCTGTACTACTATACCGATACTTCACCAGTACTCTACTAATCCTGTACTGCTATACCGCTACTACCCCACCAGTACTCTACTAATCTTGTGCTACTATACCGCTACTACCCCACCAGTACTGTACTAATCCTGTACTACTATACCCATACTACTCCACCAGTACTCTACTAATCCTGTACTACTATACCGATACTTCACCAGTACTCTACTAATCCTGTACTGCTATACCGCTACTACCCCACCAGTACTCTACTAATCCTGTACTACTATACCGATACTTCTCCACCAGTACTCTACTAATCCTGTACTGCTATACCGCTACTACCCCACCAGTACTCTACTAATCCTGTACTACTATAACGATACTTCTCCACCAGTACTCTACTAATCCTGTACTACTATACCGCTACTACCCCACCAGTACTCTAATCTTGTGCTACTATACCGCTACTACCCCACCAGTACTCTACTAATCCTGTACTGCTATACCGCTACTACCCCACCAGTACTGTACTAATCCTGTACTACTATACCGATACTTCTCCACCAGTACTCTACTAATCCTGTACTGCTATACCGCTACTACCCCACCAGTACTCTACTAATCTTGTGCTACGCTGAGCAGCGGAGTACCCCTTTAAATTTACTATATAATGAATTCAATAAAGTGTAGAACTTCACCAAATCCTGGGCGGCTTCAACAGAGACAATAAATGTACAAACTCTTTATTAGCCATTAGTCTACATGTATAATACAAGCGGCTACAGGGTGGAGAGTGGCGCCATCTGGTGGGGACTCAGCTGCACTACAGGCTCTTTATTCTTACAGTGACTTTTACCTTCTTATTGTTTGTAGATAACGGATTCGGGAGCCGCACGTTGGTCATGTACAGACATTTCAATCTCTATCACACTTCCTATTCTTTCCATTGCTCATCACGTCCTCTGATCCTTCTCTAACTTACTTTTCATCTCTTTGGAGTCTTTCTTACCTCGAGTTATTGGAGGGGAAATATGCAATAAAAAGCAGATTGTGCTGAAAAGAGGGGGGGAGGGGCAGCCATTGTGTCCCCGCAGGATGGATAAAACACAACGTGACATGTTGAGTCCCAACATAAGGAGCCGCAATCTGTACGAGCAAGCCACGTGGTGAAGGGGGGCAGAGCGGATGGCAGGAGGAGGCGGTGAGGGGTTCACTGGACCCTCGGCACGGGGTATAACAGGCTCATGTGTTCGGCCCCCTTGAAGGGTAACTTCTGGCTGGAGTAGTAGTGGATCACCTCCGGGATGCTGCAGAAGACGCCGCTCGTTTGGTTCAGGGTGAACTTGTTGTCTTTGGTTTGGGCCACAATGATATGGACACATCCTTGGCTGGTCCTAGAGGGGAGAGGTGAAAGGTTACTGAGGGTGCGTTCGATTGGGGAACAATAGGGTCACTTTATAGGAGCAGAGCCTGCACCCCAACCCATAATGCTCCAAGATGTAGTATTACTATATAGAGAGTATAGAGCTGAGCCTATATCCTACCCATAATGCTCCAAGATGTAGTATTACTTTATATAGAGTATAGAGCTGATCCTATATCCATCCCATAATGCTCCATGATGTAATATTACTATATAGAGAGTATAGAGCAGATCCTATATCCATCCCATAATGCTCCATGATGTAGTATTACTATAGATAGAGAGTATAGAGCAGATCCTATATCCATCCCATAATGCTCCATGATGTAATATTACTATATAGAGAATATAGAGCAGATCCTATATCCATCCCATAATGCTCCATGATGTAGTATTACTTTATATAGAGTATAGAGCTGATCCTATATCCATCCCATAATGCTCCATGATGTAATATTACTATATAGAGAGTATAGAGCAGATCCTATATCCATCCCATAATGCTCCATGATGTAGTATTACTATATATAGAGAGTATAGAGCAGATCCTATATCCATCCCATAATGCTCCATGATGTAATATTACTATATAGAGAATATAGAGCAGATCCTATATCCATCCCATAATGCTCCATGATGTAGTATTACTTTATATAGAGTATAGAGCTGATCCTATATCCATCCCATAATGCTCCATTATGTAATATTACTATATAGAGAGTATAGAGCAGATCCTATATCCATCCCATAATGCTCCATGATGTAGTATTACTATATATAGAGAGTATAGAGCAGATCCTATATCCATCCCATAATGCTCCATGATGTAATATTACTATATAGAGAATATAGAGCAGATCCTATATCCATCCCATAATGCTCCATGATGTAGTATTACTATATAGAGCTGATCCTATATCCATCCCATAATGCTCCACGATGTAGTATTACTATATAGAGTATAGAGCTGATCCTATATCCATCCCATAATGCTCCATTATGTAATATTACTATATAGAGAGTATAGAGCTGATCCTATATCCATCCCATAATGCTTCACAATGTAATATTACTATATAGAGAGTCTAGAGCTGATCCTATATCCATCCCATAATGCTTCATGATGTAATATTACTATATAGAGAGTATAGAGCTGATCCTATATCCATCCCATAATGCTTCACAATGTAATATTACTATATAGAGAGTATAGAGCTGATCCTATATCCATCCCATAATGCTCCATGATGTAATATTACTATATAGAGAGTATAGAGCTGATCCTATATCCATCCCATAATGCTCCATGATGTAATATTACTATATATAGAGAGTATAGAGCTGATCCTATATCCATCCCATAATGCTTCACAATGTAATATTACTATATAGAGAGTATAGAGCTGATCCTATATCCATCCCATAATGCTCCATGATGTAATATTACTATATAGAGAGTATAGAGCTGATCCTATATCCATCCCATAATGCTCCATGATGTAATATTACTATATATAGAGAGTATAGAGCTGATCCTATATCCATCCCATAATGCTTCACAATGTAATATTACTATATAGAGAGTATAGAGCTGATCCTATATCCATCCCATAATGCTTCACAATGTAATATTACTATATAGAGAGTATAGAGCAGATCCTATATCCATCCCATAATGCTCCATGATGTAGTATTACTATATAGAGCTGATCCTATATCCATCCCATAATGCTCCATGATGTAGTATTACTATATAGAGAGTATAGAGCTGATCCTATATCCATCCCATAATGCTCCATGATGTAGTATTACTATATGGAGAGTATAGAGCTGATCCTACATCCATCCCATAATGCTCCATGATGTAGTATTACTTTATATAGAGTATAGAGCTGATCCTATATCCATCCCATAATGCTCCATGATGTAATATTACTATATAGAGAGTATAGAGCAGATCCTATATCCATCCCATAATGCTCCATGATGTAGTATTACTATATATAGAGAGTATAGAGCAGATCCTATATCCATCCCATAATGCTTCACAATGTAATATTACTATATAGAGAGTATAGAGCAGATCCTATATCCATCCCATAATGCTCCATGATGTAGTATTACTATATAGAGCTGATCCTATATCCATCCCATAATGCTCCATGATGTAGTATTACTATATAGAGAGTATAGAGCTGATCCTATATCCATCCCATAATGCTCCATGATGTAATATTACTATATAGAGAGTATAGAGCTGATCCTATATCCATCCCATAATGCTCCATGATGTAGTATTACTTTATATAGAGTATAGAGCTGATCCTATATCCATCCCATAATGCTCCATGATGTAATATTACTATATGGAGAGTATAGAGCTGATCCTACATCCATCCCATAATGCTCCATGATGTAATATTACTATATAGAGAGTATAGAGCAGATCCTATATCCATCCCATAATGCTCCATGATGTAATATTACTATATAGAGTATAGAGCTGATCCTATATCCATCCCATAATGCTCCATGATGTAATATTACTATATAGAGAGTATAGAGCTGATCCTATATCCATCCCATAATGCTCCATGATGTAGTATTACTATATAGAGCTGATCCTATATCCATCCCATAATGCTCCATACATAGTAGGTGCCAGCGGTCAGGATTACAGATAATGATCACAGAATGTAGTAATGAAATAGGATAATACAGGATACAGCACAACCTTTATCCTCACTGGAGCAGTAGTATTAAAACTAAATGTAAAATGACCCCTTATAATAAAACACAATTTTGACCCAATGTATCTGAAATCTCCGGTTACCCAACAATGTCAGGTCTCAGCCTAAACAAAGAAACTTATGCAAATCACCAGACTGACTCTGTAAATCATGGAGTACACAAACGGGTTAGTGTACACAACTAATAGAAAGGAGAATTACACAGTAAAATGTAAGGAGGAGAGTCCAAATTATAGGAACAATACACAAAAGTCCCAACGAGTTTCTCACTGGAAGGTATTAGGATCCTCAGGGGACATTTGTGTAGTAAACGTATAGTGTGTGTAAATTGGAGCTATCACACCATACAGTACAGTAATAGATACATGTAAGCATAGTCAGTGGTACATTAAAGGGGTACTTCGCTTCTCGGCCTTTTGGCTAAGATCAAGTGTAGTATCTGTTCTTATCAGTTTCATGCCGGTGGGCAGTAACGCCAGTGTGGGGCTGGTGAGAATGGGTGCTGCATAGTAGGGGCAGGTGTACCATGGCGTTCCGGGGCTGGTTCTGAGGAATCAGCTCGACTGCTGCCCCGATGTGACCTGTTTCCTCCGAGTCTCGCCATGAGGCTGAGACGGTCTAGAGCCGAGGTACCTTAGTGCCTCGGGAGTGATGACCCTGAGGAGCCGAGACTCACTGGGAGGATGGACTCACTGAGTTGAAACACGGGCACCATGATCTCTGCACCTCTTGATTCCCGGTCTTCTGGCCAGGATCGGAGACATTTTTATAGATGCGGCCGGATGTCCGGGCAGTATATCCGCACATTCACTTATTTCTTTCTTTTTGTCACTGTCACTTTTTGCGTGTTGTGTGTCCACAGGATTGTCAGGATGCGGTAGCCCTTCTGGGTGTCCCTCCTAGTGGTCTAGGGGAGGTGTGTGCGGCCATTAGGTTTCTCACCTCCCTGCAAACACCTCAGGTACTCCTGCTTTGGCAGGGTACCAACCGTTATCGGCTCTGCGGGCAGATACCTTGGCTAACGCCAAGGGGTATGCTGAGAGCATTTGTGGTCCCTAGCAGCTTCGGCGAAAAGGGACATCGAACCTGGAACCTCGCAGGTACCTTTTGGTCCGGAGGCGAAGGGTAAGGTTTGTTGGGGGGCCTTTCTCCTGTCGGTGAGGGGCTTGCGATAGACCGCATCCTCTGAGCAAGTTTTTTTTAGTGTAACACGTTTGCACTTTTTCTTGCACTTTGGGCGATTCGAGAGCAGGTTCCTCGGCTCTTAGATATAAAAAAAAAAAAAAAAAAAAAAAAAAAAAATTAAAAGGGTACTCCGCCCCTAGACATCTTATCCCCTATTCAAAACTGGGGACCCCCTGATCTTCCTGCTGCACCCGGCGTTTGTTTTGTTTTTTTAGAGCGTCAGAGGCTTGTGACATCACAGCCCCTTCCATAGACTTACATTGAGGGGGCGTGGCCCTATGTCACGAGCGGGGTGTGACTGACATCACGAGCCCCCGCCCTGCATTGCCAGTCATCCGGCACGGAGCGAAGTTCGCACCATGCACAGGAGGTCTGGGGTGCCGCAGCCGAGATGGGGGGTCCTGAACAGCGGGACCCCCGCGATCAGACATCTTATCCCCTATCCTTCGGATAGGGTATAAGATATCTAGGGGTGGAGAACACCTTTAAGTAGATACCAGACACTAGATGGAAATATACCAAGGAGTAAAGGATTAAATATAAGTAATAGGTGATAATACAGATAATTCCCGGCACCCAATAGAGCCACTCACTGTCTCCCAAGTCCGTGATGTGGATTCAGGAGGTCCTGTGTATGGAGCGCATGTTTTATATGCGTGCGCTGTAGCGTAACTTTAGCGTCACGGCACACCAACCAGCGTCAGAAGATGTGCGCCACATCCGGGAGCAGTCCTAATGACGTCATGTTTGTTTGGTATGTTATAGTCACGATAGGGCCGCGCCGTGTGAATACAAAAGACAGATGACTATAGGCTGATCTCATGCCGCGCCAGGTAAAGAACACCGAGCATACAAGACATCAGCCGATCTGATGCTGCGCAGGGTAAAGAACGCCGAGCATACAAGACATCAGCTGATCTGATGCTGCGCAGGGTAAAGAACGCCGAGCATACAAGACATCAGCTGATCTGATGCTGCGCAGGGTAAAGAACACCGAGCATACAAGACATCAGCTGATCTGATGCTGCGCAGGGTAAAGAACGCCGAGCATACAAGACATCAGCCCAGCTGATGCTGCGCAGGGTAAAGAACGCTGAGCATACAAGAGATCAGCTGATCAGATGCTGAGAAGGGTAAAGAACGCCGAGCATACAAGACATCAGCTGATCTGATGCTGCGCAGGGTAAAGAACGCTGAGCATACAAGACATCAGCTGATCTGATGCTGTGCAGGGTAAAGAACGCCGAGCATACAAGACATCAGGTGATCTGATGCTGCGCAGGGTAAAGAACGCCGAGCATACAAGACATCAGCCGATCTGATGCTGCGCAGGGTAAAGAACGCCGAGCATACAAGACATCAGCCGATCTGATGCTGCGCAGGGTAAAGAACGCCGAGCATACAAGACATCAGCTGATCTGATGCTGCGCAGGGTAAAGAACGCCGAGCATACAAGACATCAGCTGATCTGATGCTGCGCAGGGTAAAGAACACCGAGCATACAAGACATCAGCCGATCTGATGCTGCGCAGGGTAAAGAACGCCGAGCATACAAGACATGAGCCGATCTGATGCTGCGCAGGGTAAAGAACGCCGAGCATACAAGACATCAGCTGATCTGATGCTGCGCAGGGTAAAGAACGCCGAGCATACAAGACATCAGCCGATCTGATGCTGCGCAGGGTAAAGAACGCCGAGCATACAAGACATCAGCTGATCTGATGCTGCGCAGGGTAAAGAACGCCGAGCATACAAGACATCAGCCGATCTGATGCTGCGCAGGGTAAAGAACGCCGAGCATACAAGACATCAGCCGATCTGATGCTGCGCAGGGTAAAGAACGCCGAGCATACAAGACATCAGCCGATCTGATGCTGCGCAGGGTAAAGAACGCCGAGCATACAAGACATCAGCTGATCTGATGCTGCGCAGGGTAAAGAACACCGAGCATACAAGACATCAGCTGATCTGATGCTGCGCAGGGTAAAGAACGCCGAGCATACAAGACATCAGCTGATCTGATGCTGCGCAGGGTAAAGAACGCCGAGCATACAAGACATCAGCTGATCTGATGCTGCGCAGGGTAAAGAACGCCGAGCATACAAGACATCAGGTGATCTGATGCTGCGCAGGGTAAAGAACGCCGAGCATACAAGACATCAGCCCAGCTGATGCTGCGCAGGGTAAAGAACGCTGAGCATACAAGAGATCAGCTGATCAGATGCTGAGAAGGGTAAAGAACGCCGAGCATACAAGACATCAGCTGATCTGATGCTGCGCAGGGTAAAGAACGCAGAGCATACAAGAGATCAGCTGATCTGATGCTGAGCAGGGTAAAGAACGCCGAGCATACAAGACATTAGGTGATCTGATGCTGCGCAGGGTAAAGAACGCTGAGCATACAAGAGATCAGCTGATCAGATGCTGAGAAGGGTAAAGAACGCCGAGCATACAAGACATCAGCTGATCTGATGCTGCGCAGGGTAAAGAACGCTGAGCATACAAGACATCAGCTGATCTGATGCTGCGCAGGGTAAAGAACGCCGAGCATACAAGACATCAGCCGATCTGATGCTGCGCAGGGTAAAGAACGCCGAGCATACAAGACATGAGCCGATCTGATGCTGCGCAGGGTAAAGAACGCCGAGCATACAAGACATCAGCTGATCTGATGCTGCGCAGGGTAAAGAACGCCGAGCATACAAGACATCAGCCGATCTGATGCTGCGCAGGGTAAAGAACGCCGAGCATACAAGACATCAGCTGATCTGATGCTGCGCAGGGTAAAGAACGCCGAGCATACAAGACATCAGCCGATCTGATGCTGCGCAGGGTAAAGAACGCCGAGCATACAAGACATCAGCCGATCTGATGCTGCGCAGGGTAAAGAACGCCGAGCATACAAGACATCAGCCGATCTGATGCTGCGCAGGGTAAAGAACGCCGAGCATACAAGACATCAGCTGATCTGATGCTGCGCAGGGTAAAGAACACCGAGCATACAAGACATCAGCTGATCTGATGCTGCGCAGGGTAAAGAACGCCGAGCATACAAGACATCAGCTGATCTGATGCTGCGCAGGGTAAAGAACGCCGAGCATACAAGACATCAGCTGATCTGATGCTGCGCAGGGTAAAGAACGCCGAGCATACAAGACATCAGGTGATCTGATGCTGCGCAGGGTAAAGAACGCCGAGCATACAAGACATCAGCCCAGCTGATGCTGCGCAGGGTAAAGAACGCTGAGCATACAAGAGATCAGCTGATCAGATGCTGAGAAGGGTAAAGAACGCCGAGCATACAAGACATCAGCTGATCTGATGCTGCGCAGGGTAAAGAACGCAGAGCATACAAGAGATCAGCTGATCTGATGCTGAGCAGGGTAAAGAACGCCGAGCATACAAGACATTAGGTGATCTGATGCTGCGCAGGGTAAAGAACGCTGAGCATACAAGAGATCAGCTGATCAGATGCTGAGAAGGGTAAAGAACGCCGAGCATACAAGACATCAGCTGATCTGATGCTGCGCAGGGTAAAGAACGCTGAGCATACAAGACATCAGCTGATCTGATGCTGCGCAGGGTAAAGAACGCTGAGCATACAAGACATCAGCCCATCTGATGCGCAGGGTAAAGAACACCGAGCATACAAGACATCAGCTGATCTGATGCTGAGCAGGGTAAAGAACACCGAGCATACAAGAGATCAGCTGATCAGATGCTGAGCAGGGTAAAGAACGCCGAGCATACAAGAGATCAGCTGATCAGATGCTGAGCAGGGTAAAGAACGCCGAGCATACAAGACATCAGCTGATCTGATGCTGCGCAGGGTAAAGAACGCAGAGCATACAAGAGATCAGCTGATCTGATGCTGAGCAGGGTAAAGAACGCCGAGCATACAAGACATTAGGTGATCTGATGCTGCGCAGGGTAAAGAACGCCGAGCATACAAGAGATCAGCTGATCAGATGCTGAGCAGGGTAAAGAACGCCAAGCATACAAGACATCAGCTGATCTGATGCTGCGCAGGGTAAAGAACACCGAGCATACAAGACATCAGCCGATCTGATGCTGCGCAGGGTAAAGAACGCCGAGCATACAAGACATCAGCCCAGCTGATGCTGCGCAGGGTAAAGAACACCGAGCATACAAGACATCAGCTGATCTGATGCTGCGCAGGGTAAAGAACGCTGAGCATACAAGACATCAGCTGATCTGATGCTGCGCAGGGTAAAGAACGCCGAGCATACAAGACATCAGCTGATCTGTATCTCAGGTTGTCCTAGTGAATACAGATAATTCCAATCCTTGGATGTTTAACCCCTAGATAAAGTGATTTACAACCAGGGTGCCTCCAGCTGCTGTAAAACTACAACTTCCAGCATGCCCAGACATCATTTTATTCACACTTTGAAAGTCCCCAAAGTTATAAGCAATGTATCCACTGATTACACAATGCCATGGCGTAGCACTGATCAGTAATATCGGCGCTCAGTTTGTACAGTCTGCCAGACTGTAGAAGACGATACATGGAGGGCAGCACAGAAGTAAGGAGGAGACCTACAGCCACAATCTTAAAGGGGTACCCCACTGCCCCAGCGTTCCGAACTTTTAATTCCGAACGCTGGGTGCGAGCTACAGGGGTCACCAGGCCCCTCGTGACGTCACGCCACGCCCCCTCAATGCAAGTCTATGGGAGGGGGCGTGGCAGCCCCAAACCCACCAGCACCTATAATTTGCACCTGTCTAAAGGGTTAAACGATGTCATCAGCGTCATCGCCGATACCCATCATTAGCAGGGAGTCCTGACTGCTTATGGCAGCTGAAACTCACTGGCTATTAAGAGAGCGCAGCTCCTGAGCTCACCTCAAATCCCCCAAAGAACACGACCTACATTTACGTCATGTATGCTGTAAGGGTTAAAGAAGCCCTCCGGATATTTTATTTGCTTATATGGTTCAGCATATACTATTATAGAATAATGTAGAGCTTCTTGTGCTCACCCGTTTCAGCTGGTGAGGCAGGGAGGGGTTTCAGCCATCTTGATTCTACTTTAGAACATAAATGATTTCCTAATGCTGTCTACAATTCCCATGAATCCTTTGGCTTTGCAGAGAGAGGGGGATGTAAACACAGCCTCAGGGGAGGTGTATAACTACTATATATACTGATCCCATTGAGATAGCTGCAGTATACAGATAGAGCTGGAGGGGAGGTGTATAACTACTATATATACTGATCCCATAGAGATAGCAGCAGTATACAGATAGATCTGGAGGGGAGGTGTATAACTACTATATATACTGATCCCATAGAGATAGCAGCAGTATACAGATAGATCTGGAGGGGAGGTGTATAACTACTATATATACTGATCCCATAGAGATAGCAGCAGTATACAGATAGATCTGGAGGGGAGGTGTATAACTACTATATATACTGATTCCACAGAAATAGCAGCAGTATACAGATAGAGCTGGAGGGGAGGTGTATAACTACTATATATCCTGATCCCATAGAGATAGCAGCAGTATACAGATAGAGCTGGAGTGGAGGGATATAACTACTATATATCCTGATCCCATAGAGATAGCAGCAGTATACAGATAGAGCTGGAGGGGAGGGATAAAACTACTATACCTACTTTAATGCAATGGAGTATTTGCTGTTCCCGGATTCGCTGTTGCGCAGGAGGTAGCTGGCCTCCCGACAGGACTGGAGTCGGCTCTCTGCTTCCGCTCGGGTCACTGCGCCGTGATACCAACTGCGCCCATGAGAAGGGTAAAACGTGGTATAAATTACAGGCCATAAAGTAGACCCCCAACCACCACTGCTGCCCCGGCCCCCGCAGCACTCACTCACCTCTGCTTCTCCAGGGGCAGCGTGGGATCCACCTTGTCGTTCTGATCCGGCTGCGTCTGCTTCAGGACTTTGGCGGTCCAGCTCTTCTGGCGCTGGTGCAGCCGCCCGGCCTCCTCCTTGGCTCCGGGGGTCCGCTCACTGGTTTCAAACTGGACTGCAAGAGAAGTGGATCAGGTGCACGGATCAGTACTGTACATATAGTGCGGACCCCCGACTCATCTGTCACAGGGGTTTCCCTATGTCCCTGTATTCCTCTGTTTCCCAATCAGGGTGCCTCCAGCTGTTGCAAAATTACAACTCCCAGCATGCCCGGACAGCCTAAGGCTTACACTCACACTCACTCCTGCACAGAGCTCACACTTACCGGACTCCCCTGCAGAGCTTACACCCACCGGACTATACCCTCCCCCCCCGCCGCAGAGCTTACACCCACCGGACTCCAACGCCCCCCGCCGCAGAGCTTACACCCACCGGACTCCAACGCCCCCCCCCCCCCGCCGCAGAGCTTACACTCACCGGACTCCACACCCCCCCCCCATCCCCAGAGCTCACACTCACCGGACTCCCCTGCAGAGCTCACACTCACCGGACTCCCCTGCAGAGCTCACACTCACCGAACTCCCCTGCAGAGCTTACACTCACCGGACTCTACCCCCCCCCATCCCCAGAGCTCACACTCACCGGACTCCCCTGCAGAGCTCACACTCACCAGACTTCCCCCCCATCCACAGAGCTCACACTCACCAGACTTCCCCCCCATCCACAGAGCTCACACTCGCCTGACTCCCCAACCCCCCGCAGAGCTTACACTCACACTCACCGGGCTCCTGCACAGAGCTCACACTCACCGGACTCCCCTGCAGAGCTCACACTCACCGGAGAGCGCCCTCACGATATGCTCCTTCTTCCACTCCCAGGGCTGCTCATACTCCTCTGCGGGGCGCTCGTCGTTCTCCGGTCGGGTCCCCTCCACTGGCCGCTGCAGGTTCTCTTCCTCACTGGTCTGGGATTCGGGGGGCTCATAGGGGGTGTCGTACAGCTGGGGGGGCTTCCCCGGGGGCTCCTGGGATCCTCGCCTCTTCACCTCCGGCTTGCCCCCCTCCAGTTCCATCAGGAGGAGCTCAGTGATCAGCTGATCCCTGGATCCCTGCCGCCGGATCTCTGAAATATAAGGGGACACAGAATCATGGGAAAATGGACAACACAGCTGCTGCAGAACCTCTTTTAGGAAAGGATGGCTGAGCCAGTCCCTATAATACTGCACAGAACAGTGTTCTCCAACCTGTGTCTCTCCAGCTGACGTAGTACTACATCTCCCAGCATGCCCGGACAGCTTTTACAGAACTACAACTCCCAGCATGCCCGGACAGCTTTTACAGAACTACAACTCCCAGCATGCCCGGACAGCTTTTACAGTACTACATCTCCCAGCATGCCCGGTCAGCTTTTACAGAACTACGACTCCCAGCATGCCCGGACAGCTTTTGCAGAACTACAACTCCCAGCATGCCCGGACAGCTTTTACAGAACTACAACTCCCAGCATGCCCGGTCAGCTTTTACAGAACTACGACTCCCAGCATGCCCGGACAGCTTTTACAAGAGATATAGTTATAGATATAGTTTGCAGCCTGTAGGTGGCGCTGTGTATACACCTAAATAATAAGATAACACAAGACCCTATAACCAGACTGACCCTACACCCCCCACCCAGCAGTCTCCGCCCTTTCTCGTGCCCCCTGCTACATGGACAGGGTCTGGATTGTCTTGGCGCCATGGCAACGGAGCCCATCCTGTTTGCCGCCACTATATCCTTCCTGTTGGAGCCGAGCCGCTCGCCATCGGATGCCGTCCTGAGAGGCAGGAAGCGGCCGGGGGAAGTCACACCCAGGCGCGCAGAGTTTGGAAAATACCTTTAATGAACGGTCTGGGATCCAAATCCCCAGCGCGACGCCATGTAAAGCTACACGGCTTATAATGAGGCAGTGATGACATCACTGAGCGGTAGTCATGTGACCACCTATACATTAGATACCTAGGGGAAACGGCGGACATGACCCTGGTCACTCACTGTCCGATGTGTGTCATTCAAATCCTTCCTCATGACACCAAAATGGATAAAAGGAGGAGGGGTACAGGAGTGACCCCGACCTCAAACATGTGACCAACATATAAGGATTACATGGGGGGTGTAGTCTATCTACTCATGAAGGGGGGGGGGGGGGGTGTAGTCTACTCATGGTGGGGGGGGGGGGGTGTAGTCTGCTCATGGTGGGGGGGGTGTAGTCTACTCATAGTGGGGGGGGGGGGTGTAGTCTACTCATGGTGGTGGGGGGGTGTATTCTGCTCATGGTGGGGGGGGGGGTGTATTCTACTCATAGTGGGGGGGGATGTAGTCTACTCATGGTGGGGGGGGTGTAGTCTACTCATGGTGGGGGGGGGTGTAGTCTACTCATGGTGGGGGGGGGGTGTAGTCTACTCATGGTGGGGGGGGGGTGTAGTCTACTCATGGTGGGGGGGGGTGTAGTCTACTCATGGTGGGGGGGGGGTGTAGTCTACTCATGGTGGGGGGGGGGTGTAGTGTACTCATGGTGGGGGGGGGGTGGTCTACCCATGGTGGGGGGGTATAGTCTACCCATGGTGGGGGGGGGGGGTGTAGTCTACTCATGGTGGGGGGGGTGTAGTCTACTCATGGTGGGGGGGTGTAGTCTACTCATGGTGGGGGGGGGTGTAGTCTACCCATGGTGGGGGGGGTATAGTCTACCCATGGTGGGGGGGGGGGTGTAGTCTACCCATGGTGGGGGGGGTATAGTCTACCCATGGTGGGGGGGGGGGTGTAGTCTACCCATGGTGGGGGGGGGGCAGGAAGTCGAGGTTTCCTCCTGGAGGCAGAGATTGGAGGATACAGAGCCTAAAGCTATCACTGGGTCATGAACTTAACCCTCAGCCTCAACTGTCCGCAACTCCATGTGATGGAGGGGGTGGGGGGGGGAGGAATACAAACATGACTGCCATGAAGGGGTTAATGTGTATATCCTTCCTGACAACTTGTTTGTTTCACCAATAACTTTTTCCCAGGGGGCTACCCACCCCCCACTAAAAAGAGTCACACACATATATATATATATATATATATATATATATATATATATATATAGCGCGGTGATGTCACTACTGTAATATATATAATTATATATAGAGCGGTGATGTCACTACTGTAATATATATATATCATTATATGTATAGAGCGGTGATGTCACTACTGTAATATATATATCATTATATGTATAGAGCGGTGATGTCACTACTGTAATATATATATATATATATATCATTATATGTATAGAGCGATGATGTCACTACTGTAATATATATATCATTATATGTATAGAGCGGTGATGTCACTACTGTAATATATATATCATTATATGTATAGAGCAGTGATGTCACTACTGTAATATATATATCATTATATGTATAGAGCGGTGATGTCACTACTGTAATATGTATATCATTATATGTATAGAGCAGTGATGTCACTACTGTAATATATATATAGAATTATATGTATAGAGCGGTGATGTCACTACTGTAATATATATATCATTATATGTATAGAGCGGTGATGTCACTACTGTAATATATATATCATTATATGTATAGAGCGGTGATGTCACTACTGTAATATATATATATCATTATATGTATAGAGCGATGATGTCACTACTGTAATATATATATATATCATTATATGTATAGAGCGGTGATGTCACTACAGTAATATATATATCATTATATGTATAGAGCAGTGATGTCACTACTGTAATATGTATATATATCATTATATGTATAGAGCGGTGATGTCACTACTGTAATATATATATATCATTATATGTATAGAGCGGTGATGTCACTACTGTAATATATATATCATTATATGTATAGAGCGGTGATGTCACTGCTGTAATATATCGCTCACCGGTTATCATCTGCTGGGCGTCATATGGTTCCATGTAGCCGTCATTTTCGCCAACCCTCTCGGCATCCCGCTGACCTTTGGTGCGCTTAGCATCGTAGGGGTCGGAATAATCCTCTAAGATAATGATCTGGATGGACAGGACGCAAAATGAAAGTTATAATAATTAGGAATTAATAAAAAAGGAGATTTTTATGCTTACCGTAAAATCTCTTTCTCTATCGGCTCCATTGGGGGACACAGACCATGGGTATATGCTGCTGTCTCTAGGAGGCTTGACACTATGGCAACAAGAAAAGTCAGCTCCTCCCAGCAGGGTATACCCGCCCACAGGCACCTGAGGTAATCAGTTTTAGTCCCAGAGCAATAGGAGAAGACCAACAGGTCAAGAGAAAACCACAAACTGTCCGAGCAACCAGAAGAAAAGGTAACTGAACACACCCTCGGACAGATAACTGAAATAGGAAAACCAGAAAAAGGGTGGGAGTGGTGTCCCCCAATGGATCCTTCGAGAAAGATTTTACGGTAAGCATAAAAATCTCCTTTTCTCTATTGGCTCCATTGGGGGACACAGACCATGGGACGTACCAAAGCCGTCCCTTGGGTGGGTAAGGAAATCAGTCAGGTGGACAGCTGGACCACCGCCGCCTGCAACGCCTTACGGCCCAGAGGAGCATCAGCTGATGCAAAGGTATGAATCTGGTAGGACCTTGTAAAAAAGTGCAAAGACGACCACGTGGACGCTTTACGGAACTGCGTGGCCAAAGCCACGGAGCAGAGTGCCCAGGATGCCCCGAAAAACTGGTGGAATGAGCCAAAACCCTGAAGGGTGGGATCTTCCCCTTGCAGCGGCAAGCTTCTGAAATAGCAAACCGGATCCAACCAAAAATGGTGGCTGTAGAAGCAGGTTGTCCTGTACGATAACCTTCCGGAAAAAACAAAAAAAGAAGTCACACTGCTGAAAGGAAAAGGTGACAGAGATAAGTCCGAACAGCCCTCATCACAACAAGTTTGTGGGGCAAACACTTCCTGGTATGAGAAAGGGCCGGTCAAAAGGACGGCAGGACGATGTCCTCATTGAGATGAAAAAGTCGAAACCATCTCAAGTAAGAAGGACGGACCTGGACGTAAAACAACTTTTCCTGGTAAACAACCAGGAAGGGAGAACGGCAGGAGAGAGCTGCCAGCTCTGACCCCCTCCTAACAGAGGAAGAGCAATAAGGAACGCCACTTTCCAGGGAAGGAGGCGAAGAGGAATGTCCCTGAGACGTTCAAAAGGAGCGCCTAAGACCAAGTGTAAGTCCCAAGGGGAAGAAGGGGACCGATAAGGAGGGGCAGCGTGTGCCACTCCCTGAAGCAGGTCTGGACATGAGAATTGAACGCCAGAGGATGTTGGAAAAGGGAGCACTTAAGGGAGCAGAAAGCCAACCCTTGGGCCAGCCCGACTGCAAAAGGTAAAAGGGTCGGCAAAGGAAAACCACGACCTGAGAAAAAAAGGCTGAGGCTCACACCAACGAAAATAAGACCACCATGTATGGTGGTAAATCTTTGCAGAGGAAGGCTTTAGAGCACTCAGCATGGTGCGAACCACTTGGGAAGAGAAGCCGCGGGTCCTTAGAACCGTGGTCTCAACCGCCAACCCGTCAAAACGGTAAATTGGGGTGGCACAGGGGACCTGAGATAGGAGGTCTGGACGAGAGGGAAGGCGCAGCGGTAAGTAGTTCAGGGGCCTGACCGCGACGACGTACCACGCCCGCCGGGGCCAGTCTGGTCCACGAGAATGGCGGGGACGCCCTCTGCTGTGAGTTTCCTCAGGACCCTGGGAATGAGAGGAAACATATAAAAGGTAGGGCAAAGCCCAACCAAGAAACAGATAAGATAGGGCAAAGGCCGACCAAGAGAGAGGAACGCTTCAGTTGTGACGGGACGCGCAGAGGTCCATGTCTGGAGGTTGCAGGTCACTGCAAACTCTTCCGAATGTAGGGACCACTTGCCTTGGACGGCTGAGAAAGACCACTTCCCAGTTGAGTATACCCGGAATGAAAATCGCTGAGATGGCCGGAAACCTGAGTTCCGCCCAAGAGGGAATTTCCCAAAGAAGCAAGCAAAGATAGAAATGCCTTAGTCCCAACATGTTGATGGGGAAAAGGACTTCTCGGGGGACCAAGGCCCTAGACCGGCCGTTCCTTGAAAATACCTCCCCAGCCCGACAGACTGGCAGGAGGGGGCAGGAAGGAGCGCCCCTGAAGAAGCAGGGGAAAACGAAACCACCATAGAAGGGACGACAAGACTGTCGAGATAGAATGATCTTATGATCAAGAGACAATGGAGACCTGTCCCACCGGAATACAATCACCGGTTGATGAGGTAGGGGATGAAACTGGGCGAATGGCACGGCCTCCACGGCTGCCACCAACCGACCCATGACATCCATGCAAAAGCGAATGGAAACTGGAGCAGGGTGCCGAAGTCATCGGACTCCTGACAAGAAAGTCAGCAGATTGTCCGGCGGAGTCGAAAGCGGGCAAACTGGAGCCCCAGGAGAGAGGTTGGACTTGTCCTGATTGACCATCCAACCGAAGAGAGACAAGGTCCGGAGGTCGAGACTAAGACTCTCCAGATTCTGGGCCCTGGTTTGAGCTCTGATCAGGATGTCGTCCAAGTAAGGAATCCCTGAAACAACTCTTGTCCATAAAAGGGGTTTGGGGTTTCCCCGAAAATAGTACCTACCCCGAAAATAGGCCCTAGCCGGATTATCGGGGTGGGCTGCAAGACCCAGACCAGTGGTCTCCAACCTGCGGACCTCCAGATGTTGCAAGTGTTTGCAACATCTGGAGGTCCGCAGGTTGAAGACCACTGACCTAGACAATGCCCGGGCTGCAAATATTAAAAAGCAATCTTTAACTTACCTTCGTCCTCCGTTCCCCCGTTGCTAAGGAACTGGCCTCGCTGTCCTCCACTGTTCTCGCTCGCCGGCCGGCTTCTTACATGACAGTCGGCTTGGCCTATCATCGGCCGAGGCGGGACATCGCTGCGGCCGGTGATAGGCTGAAGGCTCTGAGACGTCACAACACCAGGAAGCAGCAAGAACAGCGGAGGGACCATGAGGCCGGTGCCTTAGCAACGGGGGAACGGAGGACGAAGGTAAGTTAAAGATTGCTTTTTAATATTTGCAGCCCGGGCACAGGAATAGATGCAGCGAAGCGGCTGATAATTATTTGGCAGGGGGGGGGGGGGGTTTGAGAGAAGCTGACCTCGCGGGTGTTAAGTGATCAGTACCCCGATGTGGGGATTGTGGGGTGCAGCGCTGAGCTGATAAACCGGCGGGGGTGGGGGGTTAGGGACGTTGGGGGGCATTTACACCCCCCCCCCCCCATTATCATCATGTGATATGTGCAGCTTGTGCATATCACATGATGATAATGGGGGGGGGGGGGGGGGGGGGGTAAATACCGTGGAACCGCCATGTTGTTCAATGTGCTCATTGCTTATTTATAGATAAATAAGCCCTACCCTGAAAATTAGCCCTAGTGTGTTTTTTGGGGCAAAAATTTATATAAGATCCGGTCCTATTTTCGGAGAAACACGGTATCACAAGCGCCAGGACCTTGGTAAGGCCCGAGGGGAAGTGGCCAGACCGAAGTGGAGAGCCACAATAGAAAAGACCGTCCGGAACTACAAGGCAGAGGTACCGCTGACGACCGGGAAATATTGGAATGTGGAGGAAGGCATCCTTGATTTCCACAAAGGAAGAAAAACTCCCCTTGACCCATGGACGCCAGCGCCGAACGGAGAGACTGTATTCAGAATGGGAAAGCAGAAGATGCTGGGTGAGAGGATTGGGAACCAAGATTGGGCGAACAGAAACGCCTTACTTGGGGACCACAAAGAGGTTGGAATAAAAACCTGGAAAAAAGTGTCCCTGAAGGACACTAACAAGGACAATAACTCCCTGGATGAAAGGGAACTGGAGCGTGCCCCGAACTGCCTTCGCTAGAGAGGGGGACCGGGAAGAAAAAAGCAATCCCATGGAAGGGAGGCAAATTCGACCCTGTATCCGTTGAGTACCACATCCCTGACCCAGGAATCCTGAACGTGCGTGGCCCAGGCATCCCGGAAGGGTAAGAGGCGATACACCATCCGAGAAAAGTCGGCGGGTGGGGGCGACCATTCAAGCCGAGGTAGGCCTACGGCCGGAATGGTTAGCAGACCTCCGGGAGAGACGGGTCAGGAAAGAAGGAGCCCTCTTCCAGTAAAGGCGCCTGGCTGGACCCTTTGTTGGTACCAAGGGTACGCAAGACCGGAAGGAGGAGGACTTACGATAAAGTGGTTCTGCGAGCCTTACCCAGAGGCAATAAGGAGCTCTTTCCGCCCGAGCAATGAGGTCTTTGGTGAAGGGATACAACGCTTGAACCTTCTTGTCAGGGTGCCACCAGGCGGATTCCAGCAAGGCGTCAAATTCAGCTTGAGAGCTGAAAGTCTTGGGGGCCGGACAGGCACAAAAAAAAGGAGACTTCTGGAGCCACCTCCGAAGTTCCTGGGTCCTTTAGATGGGAGGTTTCTCTTATGGCCAAAACCAATGAGTACACCACATCAGGCATATCCGTGCGGTCCTCAGAGTCGGAGGCCGAATCAGAAACCTCATCCACAAGTTCTCCAGGAGAATGGGAACGAGGTGAAGCAGCCCTGGAAGGGGTCGGGCACGATGAAAGGGAACTGTTGGAGCCACGTCCGAAGTTCCTGGGTCCTCTAGATGGAAGGTGTCTCTTATGGCCGAAACCAATGAGTGCACCATGTACGACATATCCGTGCGGTCCTTTGAGTCAGAGGCCGATCGGAAACTTCATCCACAAGTTCTCCAGGTGAATGTGAACGCGTGAGGTGGCCCTTGCTACAAGTGGGAGCAACGGGGAGATGCCTGAGAGGGGCGCGCCCGTGCCTGCCCAAAGACTCGGGGGATGAGACAGATGAAACACCCCTATGACGCTGCGAGAATGTCAGTATAGGGGGAAAACGGGACCCTCCGGAGGGCCAGTGTAGGGAGGGCCTCTCCAAGGCAGTCACCACATACCGTGAGACCTGAGTCAAGTCAGATATAGACTGGGAGAGGGAGGGAACCCAGGCTGGAGGGGCGGCTGAACCCACCGGATCTGGAAGAGCAACCGGGATAGAAATAGCAGGGGGGTTTGGGAGAGCAGTGGTGTAGGCCGAACAAGTGGTTCAGCAGAACTGGACATTTTTTAAGTTACAACCTTTGTTCCCTAAGGCAGCTGTGAGTAGCATTTTGCAATGTCCATGAGAACTGTGGCTGAGATGAGAAAACCTCTGAACCAATAGCCAGAGGGGGCCGTGCTAAACCCAAGGGCTCTGTGATTGGCCCTGCAACAAAAAACCCTATGCGCGCGCACAGCGCTGATTTGTGCTTAGTTCGCGCCCTTATGCAGGCTTCGGCGGCTCTGGGTGGGTGGAGTCAACGAACACCGAAGTAAAATACAGCCGGGACCTTAAAGGAGTACTCCGGC
Source organism: Hyla sarda (assembly GCF_029499605.1). Taxonomy (NCBI): domain Eukaryota; kingdom Metazoa; phylum Chordata; class Amphibia; order Anura; family Hylidae; genus Hyla; species Hyla sarda. The sequence goes on from NC_079199.1 coordinate 104,918,832, forward strand.
GCGCACTTTTTTCCTTTTATCCCGTCCGGGCTGCAAAATAAAAGAAAACACACTTTCTCTTACCTGCCAACGAGCCCCCGGAGCTCCGGTACAGGTGTTCGGTCCCCGGGCTGTATTCTTCTTACTTCCTGTTAGCCCGGCACGTCACACGGAGCTTCAGCCTATCACCGGCCGAGGCAGGACATCGCTGCGGCCGGTGATAGGCTGAAGCTCCGTGTGACGTGCCGGGCTAACAGGAAGTAAGAAGAATACAGCCCGGGGACCGAACACCTGTACCGGAGTGTACCGGAGCTCCGGGGCTCGTTGGCAGGTAAGCGAAAGTGTGTTTTCTTTTATTTTGCAGCCCGGACGGGATAAAAGGAAAAAAGTGCGCGCCGAGTACTCCTTTAATGGCGCCCGCTCCCGAGCGCATATGCGAAAGTATATGCGCCGCGGGAAAAGGGAGGGAGTGGGCGGGACTTACTGTTGGCAGCCGCGCTGCCGAAATTAAAGTAAAGTATGGCCCGGTCCTTAAAAGGTGCCCGCTCCAGAGCACATATGCGAAAGCATATGCGCCTGCGGGGAAAGGGAGGGAGCGGGCGGGACTTACTGCTGGCAGCCACGCTGCCGAGATGAAGTAAAGTAAAGCCCCGACCTTAATGGTGCCTGCTCCCAGCCCCGAGCGCAAATGCAAAAGCATATGCGCCTGCGGGGAAAGGGACAGTGCGGGCGAGGCTTACTGTCGGCAGCCGCGCTGCTGAAGTGAAAGTAAGAACGGGCGCCGAGCGCCCGCAATGAAGATAAGCGCCGCGGCTGTCTTCAGCAGTCGCGTTACAGTCAAACACCATACACACATGTCCAGTGAAACACCAGACACACTGCTCAGCCCCAGATATAATAAAAATTCCCCCGTAAAGGCAAGGAGCGAAATCCCTCCTGACCAGCCCCAATAGCCCACATATAGAAGAGTGGGCCAGAAACTAGGGGTCTCCAGAGGTTGAAAGTCCGCTCCTGTGATAGAAAAAAGGGGAAAAAATACTCACCTCAGTCAGAAGAACTTACCTCATGAAGTCTTCCTATGAAGTCTTCAGCCAGCATTGTCCCCTGCAGCAAGCCAAGCTCAAAGCGAGGCGAACAGGGAGGTAGGGGGACCCGGACCCATGAGGTAAAACCCCAGGCGCTGACCGTTGGCGAGAGGGGGTTAACAGTACATCCAAGATGCCTGCCCCCTCAATTGCAATGGGGAAACAGGGAACCGCAGTTCCTGAGTCCCCACCTGAAAACAGTAAATAAAAGGGAATAAAAAATCATGTCCCTAAACTTAAAAAAAAAAAAAAAATTATATAAAAAAAAAAAAAGAGACCTGGCCTGGGGAGAACTCCAGACCATGTCTACCTCCTTAAGACACTAAGCTAAAACTGATTACCTCAGGTGCCTGTGGGCGGGTATACCCTGCTGGGAGGAGCCAACTTTTCTTGTTGCCATAGTGTCAAGCCTCCTAGAGACAGCAGCATATACCCATGGTCTGTGTCCCCAATGGAGCCTATAGAGAAAATTATATTATATTATTAACTATTATATTTCTTCACAACCACGCGGCCATTTCAGCACCTGACCACTAGAGGCAGTGAGTATAATCAAGAAAAATCAATGAGTATAATCAAGAAAAATCAGGACATGTTTATGTATATACCAATGGTCTTCAAACTGACGACCCCCAGATGTTGCAAAACTACAACTCTCCAGCCAACGGCCGTCCAGGTATGCTGGGAGTTGTAGTTCTGCAACAGCTGGAGGCACCATAGTTAAGAAACTATCTTAGAGACCAGTTAAAAGTTTTAATTCCGACACATTTCTTTCCCATACAGTAGATTCCTCAGGTGACAGCAGTCTTATGGTATATTTGTAACAACTAAGGTAAATAAAATAAAAAAAATAAACACGAGCTGTCTGGGCATGCTGGGAGTTGTAGCCTTGCAACAGCTGGAGGCACCCTGGTTGGGAAACACTTTCTTAAACTTTTGATCCCAAAGCATTTCTTTCCCATTCAGTAGATTCCTCAGGGAACAGCAGTCTGATATTATATGCAATAACTAGGGTACAAGAAAACAATAAGTTGTCTAGGAATGCTGGGAGTTGTAGTTCTGCAACATCAGGAGGTCCACATTTTGTAGACCTAGGGTCTACTATCTACTCACCGTTTCCTCCTTGATGCCCTTCTCTTGGTCTTGCCCGGCCTCCTCGGAGTCTTGGGTGTTCCCCCCATTCTTCTCCTGCAAGCTGGGGTCCACCTTGATGAGGCGGTTGATGTACGTGCTGTGTCCCTTAGGGGCCCGGAGGACCCCCACCTCATCTTTTGAGTTCTTCCTACTCCTGCCCTGTAAGAAGCTCTGGATCCCCTCCCTGGAGAGCCGGCTGACATCTTTGGCCCCCTTGCTCTGACTGTCGGACGAAGAGTTCTTTCGGGTCTTCACTGAGGGATTTTGGGGGTCATTGCAGGAGTTTTTGCGGGAAGCCCCCACTTTGGGGAGGGTCCTGGCCCCAGGAAGGCCAGGCTTGGCTCTGTCCGAGACATTCTTCAACGACAAAGGGAGATCCTTGAACCACTTTGCCATGACCGTGGTCACTAATGGAAGGAATATTCCCACAAGCCAAGGGCCACAGGGGCCCCAAATCAAGGACTTGCACTATCCAGGTGTTCCCAGTATCCAGTGACTTATCCCCACTTCCCGGGCCCCCACCGCTGCCAGGGTCTCCAAGTTTATTTTAGAGTTGGGCTCAGGTCCTCCTGGGGGTGGTGTCTGTCCCAGTCTTGTCTCTGTAGTGGGTGGTTGACCCCGATGTCTTCTGGCAGAGGGTATTTTGATAGTTTTTTGGGTCCTCTGTAGGACACGTTGTGGCCAGCGGGCACACAGGGATGGTCTCCAGGCTTGTGTGTCTTGGTGGTGGTCTTTATCAGCTCTCGTTGTCTAGTGGTCCCTGGGATCTGAGGAGGTTTCTCCTGGAGCTCAGCACAAAGCAGAGGGCAGACGGGCGGTCCGGGACCATCAGCTACAGGGAACAATGGCCGGGGGTAGAGGTCTGCGCGACGCTGGAAACAGATATGAGAGTGATTAGAAGTCACGTCAGACAGCACTGCCGAAAACAGGCTCTCCCCAGGGAAGGAAGTGCATTTCCTTCATGGTTCAATGGAAGGCGGTCTCTACTGCGGGACTGAGCTCCAAAGTGGTCTCTACTGCGGGACTGAGCTCCAAAGTGGTCTCTACTGCGGGACTGAGCTCCAAAGTGGTCTCTACTGCGGGACTGAGCTCCAAAGTGGTCTCTACTGCGGGACTGAGCTCCAAAGCCGTCTCCACTACGGGACTGAGCCCCTAAGTGGTCTTCACTGCGGGACTGAGCCCCAAAGCCGTCTCTACTGCGGGACTGAGCCCCAAAGCGGTCTCCACTACGGGACTGAGCCCCTAAGCGGTCTCTACTGCGGGACTGAGCTCCAAAGCCGTCTCCACTACGGGACTGAGCCCCAAAACGGTCTCCACTACGGGACTGAGCCCCAAAGTGGTCTCCACTACGGGACTGAGCCCCAAAGTGGTCTCCACTGCGGGACTGAGCCCCAAAGTGGCCTCCGCTGCGGGACTGAGCCCCAAAGTGGTCTCTACTGCGGGACTGAGCCCCAAAGTGGCCTCCACTGCGGGACTGAGCTTTAAAGTGGCCTCCGCTGCGGGACTGAGCCCCAAAGTGGTCTCTACTGCGGACTGAGCCCCAAAGTGGCCTCCACTGCGGGACTGAGCTTCAAAGTGGCCTCCGCTGCGGGACTGAGCCCCAAAGTGGTCTCTACTGCTGGACTGAGCTCCAAAGTGGTCTCTACTGCGGACTGAGCCACAAAGAGGTCTCTACTGTGGGACTGAGCTCCAAAGCAGTCTCCACTGCGGGACTGAGCCCCTAAGTGGCCTCTACTGTGGGACTGAGCCCCAAAGAGGTCTCCACTGCGGGACTGAGCCCCTAAGTGGCCTCCACTGCGGGACTGAGCCACAAAGTGGTCTCTACTGCGGACTGAGCCCCAAAGTGGCCTCCACTGCGGGACTGAGCTTCAAAGTGGCCTCCGCTGCGGGACTGAGCTTCAAAGTGGCCTCCGCTGCGGGACTGAGCCCCAAAGTGGTCTCTACTGCGGACTGAGCCCCAAAGAGGCCTCTACTGTGGGACTGAGCTCCAAAGTGGCCTCTACTGCGGGACTGAGCTCCAAAGCGGTCTCCACTGCGGGACTGAGCTCCAAAGTGGTCTCTACTGCGGACTGAGCCCCAAAGAGGCCTCTACTGTGGGACTGAGCCCCTAAGTGGCCTCCACTGCGGGACTGAGCACCAAAGTGGTCTCTACTGCGGACTGAGCCCCAAAGTGGTCTCTACTGCGGACTGAGCCCCAAAGTGGTCTCTACTGCGGACTGAGCCCCAAAGCGGCCTCCACTGCGGGACTGAGGTCCAAAGTGGTCTCCACCTCACACCCTTCATATAACACACTCCCTCCATATAACATCCCTATATCATCACTATACAGGACTACACTATCACCATGTAACACTCCCACATGCTCCATTTACAACCTCCGTATAACACTCCAACCCTATAACTACCTCACCCCCTCCATATAACACTCCAATCCTATAACTACCTCGCCCCCTCCATATAACACTCCAACCCTATAACTACCTCGCCCCCTCCATATAACACTCCAACCCTATAACTACCTCGCCCCCTCCATATAACACTCCAACCCTATAACTACCTCGCCCCCTCCATATAACACTCCAACCCTATAACTACCTCGCCCCCTCCATATAACACTCCAACCCTATAACTACCTCGCCCCCTCCATATAACACTCCAACCCTATAACTACCTCGCCCCCTCCATATAACACTCCAACCCTATAACTACCTCGCCCCCTCCATATAACACTCCAACCCTATAACTACCTCACCCCCTCCATATAACACTCCAACCCTATAACTACCTCGCCCCCTCCATATAACACTCCAACCCTATAACTACCTCGCCCCCTCCATATAACACTCCAACCCTATAACTACCTCGCCCCCTCCATATAACACTCCAACCCTATAACTACCTCGCCCCCTCCATATAACACTCCAACCCTATAACTACCTCGCCCCCTCCATATAACACTCCAACCCTATAACTACCTCGCCCCCTCCATATAACACTCCAACCCTATAACTACCTCACCCCCTCCATATAACACTCCAACCCTATAACTACCTCGCCCCCTCCATATAACACTCCAACCCTATAACTACCTCGCCCCCTCCATATAACACTCCAACCCTATAACTACCTCGCCCCCTCCATATAACACTCCAACCCTATAACTACCTCGCCCCCTCCATATAACACTCCAACCCTATAACTACCTCGCCCCCTCCATATAACACTCCAACCCTATAACTACCTCGCCCCCTCCATATAACACTCCAACCCTATAACTACCTCGCCCCCTCCATATAAAACACAACCCTATAACTACCTCGCCCCCTCCATATAACACTCCAACCCTATAACTACCTCGCCCCCTCCATATAACACTCCAACCCTATAACTACCTCACCCCCTCCATATAACACTCCAACCCTATAACTACCTCGCCCCCTCCATATAACACTCCAACCCTATAACTACCTCACCCCCTCCATATAACACTCCAACCCTATAACTACCTCACCCCCTCCATATAACACTCCAACCCTATAACTACCTCGCCCCCTCCATATAACACTCCAACCCTATAACTACCTCACCCCCTCCATATAACACTCCAACCCTATAACTACCTCACCCCCTCCATATAACCCCTCATGTACTATTTATCCTCCGTCTTCCATCATCCACAATCGACTCCCCCCCCGTAGAATGGACCCGTCCTACCCCCTATTCCCTCATTGGCGTAAGCTCTTGCCCCGCCCCCGCCGGTCAGGTGACTCCGCCTCTAGTGATTGATTGGTCTCAGTTTCGCGCGCAGACACTTGGCTGTAGAGGCGGCTGCGGTGTGAGGTGTCCGCGGGGAGGCATCCAGGTACTTGTAGTTCTCCTCACCGGATCAGGGCGCTGCAGTCAATATATTGTCACGGCCCATGTGGACCTGCTGAGAGTTGTAGTCCGCTGAGGATTTCCATAATACAATGCAGGGATTCATCTGTAGGCCCCGCCCTGGTCTGCTGAGCATTGTAGTCCCCCTCGTGACGCCACTTGTTCTCAGGATACTAATGTGTGAGAAGTTTCCTTCTGGACAGGACTTAACCCCTTCCCTTACAGGTGTAATTGGGTTTTTACTCTTATTTAACCCATTCCAGGTGTAGTTTTTTTTTTTTTTTACTCTTTAACCCCTTCCCTTCCAGGTGTAGGATTTTTTTTTTACTCTTTAACCCCTTGCATTCCAGGTGTAATTGGGGTTTTACTCCTTATTTAACCCATTCCAGGTGTAATTGGATTTTTACTTATTTAACCCCTTCCCTCCCAGGTGAAGTTGGATTTTTCTCTTATTTTCCTCTTCGCCTTCTAGGATCCGAAAAGCCTTAATTTCTCCATCTTTAGCCGCACAGAGTTTATCTTATTGGGGGAGAATAGAAATAAATTTAAAAAATACAAAAAATTTTATAAAATTTGCGCGTTTCTCTATGGTGGTTGGTACATTTTGACAGGTATCCTGCTGTCCCTGCAAACCATTGGCTGTTCCGGGCATGCTGGGAGTTGTAGTTTTGCAGTAGATTGACAAGGCCATAGGCCAGTGTTTTCCAATCAGGGTGCCTCCAGCTGTTGCAAAACTACAACTCCTAGCATGGCCGGACAGCCTCCCCTAATACAGAAGCCTTGGGGTAATGTCTGACATGTACAGTAGACATCGGCTGAACGTTCATTACACGTGGACGCTCGGTTCGGCTGAGCGTGTACATAATGGCGGTGGGTATTTGGTTTGGGGGATTGTAACCACATGGATGCCAGCTCCTACACATATATGCAAAAATTACGACCATTTCTAAATAATTTGGTGTTTTGATCAGCAGCCGGGGACACGCCGGCAATGGCGGGCATCAGCGAATCGCACTGATGTCCGCCATTAACCCCTCAGATGCCGTGATGATTGACTGCTGCGATGCTTCGGGTCCGACGGCTGATCTGATTGACTACAAAGATCACATCAGCCAAGATGGCGGCCGGAGGTCTCCTCACCCGCCTTTGGCGAATCCTGAACGGCGTAAACGTAACGCAAGTTCCAAAATTGCCGATTTTTCGTTCAAATCGGGTCCCAGAAAAAAAAAATAAAGTGATCAAAAAGTCTCACAAATGTAAAAGTTGATAGTATCGATCAAAACTACAGATCACGGCCCAAAAAAAATGAGCCACATGCAGCCACGTATACGGAAAACAAAAAAACGTATAGGGGTCACAATAGGGCGATTTTACACGGGGATCATTTTAGTCGTGTTGACCCACAGAATAAGGAGAACCTGTCAGTTTTATCATATAACTTGTTAGTTAACCCTATAACAAAAGTTCCTAAATTGCGGGTTTCCTATCAATTTCCCACCGTAAATATGTTTTTTTGGTTGCGCCGTAGATTTTACGGTAAAATGAAAGGTGTCGTTAGAAAGCACAGATTGGTGGCACAAAAAAGCAACGGCTCCTCATATGGGTCTGTAGGGAGAAAATAAAAAAATAAAAAATAAATAGATCCGGCTCCTTGCGGGCGAGGAGGAAAAAACGAAAACGCAAAAGTGAAAATTTCCGGTGTCCGCAATGCCAAAATGGGCTTTGTCCCTAAGGGGTTAATGTGGGACTCATTGTGAGACCGGCCAATCAAAACTTTTCACTTTTAGTTGCTGCGTATAAAATCGGACTGCTGTTCCCTGAGGAATCTACTGAATGGGAAAGAAATGCGTTGGGATCAAAAGTATTGACAAGTCTTTAAGGAAGTGTCTCCCAACTGGTGTGTTCCTCCAGCTGTTGCAAAACTACAACTCCCAGCATACCCGGACAGCCGTTGGCTGTCCGGGTATGCTGGGAGTTGTAGTTTTGCAATGTAGTGTGAATGGGCCCCTATACAGAAGCCTTGGTGTTATATCTGACACATTTAGTAGACGCCGCCTAAACATTCATTACACCCTATTCACCTCATACACGCGCACGCTCGGTCCGGCTGAGCGTGCACGTATTCATAATGGAGAAGATTATTTGTTTTGGTCATTGTAACCCCACTGATGCCAGGTCTTATATCCAGAGATTCCTGGTGCGGGGCCCCTCCCTGTGTGGGATCAGGGGCCCAAAGTGTATGAAGCTTTAGTCACTGACGTATAGACAGCGTCCTATGGAACACCCCCGATCTGACCGATTCTTGTATCCACAGGGAGAAGACATGGAAAGGAGCTGGAGTCCCGGGAAAGGAGGTTCGTACCTGTCTCTATATACTTAGCGATTGAAGAGATGCGCAAAAAAAAAAGGAACGGAATATGGGGGCTGTCTAAGTGCTGTTAAAGGGGTATTCCGGGGAACTAAGCCCATAGCCCATCATTTACCTCTGATCGACCGATTTGTCTAAATATCACTTATTAGCTATACAGTTTCCCCTCTTTTGTTGTCACTTAAAGGGGTATTCCAGGGGGGGAAAAACCTTTTTTATTAAATTTTTTTTTATCAACTGACTCCAGAAAGTTAAACAGATTTCTAAATTACTTCTATAAAAAAAAAAAAAAAAAAATCTTAATCCTTCCAAGAATTATCAGCTGCTGAAGTTGAGTTGTTCTTTTCCGTCTGGCAACAGTGCTCTCTGCTGACATCTCTGCTTGTCTCGGGAACTGCACAGAGTAGAAGAGGTTTGCTATGGGGATTTGCTTCTACTCAGGACAGCTCCCCAGACAGGTGTCATCAGAGAGCACTGAGACAGAAAAGAAGAACTCTACTTCAGCAGCTCATAAGTACTGAAAGGATTAAGATTTTTTTTTTTTAATAGAAGTCATTTACAAATCTGTTAACAGTTGATATATAAAAACTTTTTTTTATTTATTTATTCTGGAATACCCCATTTAAATGCAGGGAGTGAGGAGAAAAAAAAAATCAGGTCATCCAGCCATCCACTCTGTCTCTGTCCAAGTCCCTCTCTGAAAGCAGCCCCCACCCTGAGAGACAGTGCTCTCTTTAGTGGTGGGAGTTGTAACATAGTTTTGAAGGTTGAAAAAAAGACAAGAGTCCATCGAGTTCATCCTAAAACCCTACTGTGTTGATCCAGAGGAAGCTTTATTCTCCAAGCAATAGCCCCAGGGGCCACGGTTGCATCTCTTTTCGGATCCTCGCTATCCGCGCGTGTCTTCTATATACTGATAGACTGTAAGCTCTGAGTACAAGGTTTATTCATATCTTTAGGTTGTAAACTCTGTGGCATTCTGGGCATGCTGGGAGTTGTACTTTTGCAACAGCTGGAGGCACCCTGGTTGGGAAACACTATAACCCTGTGATTGCTAACCTGTTGCAAAAATACAACTCCCAGCATGCCAGGACAACCAACAGCTGTCCGGGCATGCTGGGAGTTGTAGTTTTGCAACAGCTGAAGGCTCCCTGCTTGGGAAACACTGCCTATAGACCCAAGATTGCCAGCCTGTTGCAAAACTACAACTCCCAGCATGCCTGGACAGCTGTTGGCTGTCCGGGCATGCTGGAAGTTGTAGTTTTGCAACAGCTGGAGGCACCCTGGTTGGGAAACACTGTAGCCCTGTGATTGCCAACCTGTTGCAAAACTACAACTCCCAGCATGCCAAGACAACCAACAGCTGTCAGGGCATGCTGGGAGTTGTAGTTCTGCAACAGCTGAAGGCTGCCTATAGACCCAAGATTGCCAACCTGTTGCAAAACTACAACTCCCAGCATGCCCTGACAGCTGTTGGTTGTCTTGGCATGCTGGGAGCTGTTTTGAAACAGCTGAATGCTGCCTATAGACCAGAGATCGCTGACCTGTTGAAAAACTACAACTCCCAGCATGCCAGGACAAACAACAGCTGTCAGGGCATGCTGGGAGTTGTAGTTTTGCAACAGCTGAAGGCTCCCTGGTTGGGAAACACTGCCTATAGACCCAAGATTGCCAACTTGTTGCAAAACTACAACTCCCAGCATGCCCGGACAGCCGTTGGCTGTCCGGGCATGCTGTAAGTTGTAGTTTTGCAACAACTGGAGGCACCTTGTTTGCAAAAGACCCCCAGGAGACATCTCCTGTGTTTCCGTTGTCTTATAATCTCTTTTCTTCTCGCCCTACAGGTCGGGATCCTGAGGTTTACGTCGGGAACCTTCCTTATGATGTGACGGAGGTAACGCTGACGGTTACTGAGCCTCCGGTAAAATCCATAAGGTTTATAGTGTTAATATTTTTATTTATTATTATTTTTTATTTACTTACAGGATGAAATTTTGATGTTATTTAAAGACTTTAACCCCATACACGCCCAGAAGCTGAAGAAGGACCTGAGATGGTACGGTGGTCGCGTCCGGTGTGATATAATAAGGCCCCTCCCCCTCTATGGCGTCCTAGACGTCTACAGACAGCGCTGCCCTCATCTCTACGCATCTTTCCCTTTCAGGCCGTGTTCACACAATGGAATTTCCAGTTGCGACGGAAAAATTCCGTACGGAACTTCCGTTTCAGTAGAGGTCCATTGTTTTCAAAAGGATTCTGCTGCTCCGCGCCCACCGCGAAATTCAGATTCCGGCTCCTGCATGAAGGCTTCACCAATCAATTGTTCGGAATCTGCTTGGAAATGCGTTGGCGTCTGTGGATACTGCGCATTTCTGAGCGCTCCTGGTGCCGGAATGTTCTGCCATCATCTGCAGAATGTCCACATGTGGTGAAAATGCCACAGTGTGAGCAAAGCCTTAAAGGGGTACTCCGCCCCTAGACATCTTATCCTCTATCCAAAGGATAGAGGATAAGATGTCTGATAGCGGGGGTCCCACCCTCACGATCTCCCTGCTGTACCAGGCGTTTATTTAGAGCATTGGGTGCAGCACCAGAGGCTCGTGACGGCCGCCACGCCCCCTCCCATAGACTTGCATTGAGGGGGCGTGGCCATGACGGCCGCTGGGACCCCCCTGCGATATCCTGCACGGCAACATGAGGTTCAGAATGCTGAGTTCGGTGTCTGTGGTCGAAGCATCAGGCCACAACCCCTTCATTCATGTCTATGGGAGGGGGCGTGACATCATGAGGGGGCGTGGTGTGACATCACACCCGGTCCCATAGACATGAATGGAGGGGGCGTGACATCATGAGGGGGCGTGGTGTGATGTCCACTATTATATGTCCGCCATCTACTGTACAAGACCTGATCTGTGGTTTATTATCACTATTATATGTCCGCCATCTACTGTACATGACCCTGATCTGTGGTTTATTATCACTATTATATGTCCGCCATCTACTGTATATGATCTGATCTGTGGTTTATTATTATCACTATTATATGTCCGCCATCTACTGTACATGACCCTGATCTGTGGTTTATTATTATCACTATTATATGTCCGCCATCTACTGTACATGACCCTGATCTGTGGTTTATTATTATCACTATTATATGTCCGCCATCTACTGTACATGACCTGATCTGTGGTTTATTATCACTATTATATGTCCGCCATCTACTGTACATGACCTGATCTGTGGTTTATTATCACTATTATATGTCCGCCATCTACTGTACATGATCTGATCTGTGGTTTATTATCACTATTATATGTCCGCCATCTACTGTACATGATCTGATCTGTGGTTTATTATCACTATTATATGTCCGCCATCTACTGTACATGACCCTGATCTGTGGTTTATTATCACTATTATATGTCCGCCATCTACTGTACATGATCCTGATCTGTGGTTTATTATCACTATTATATGTCCGCCATCTACTGTACATGACCCTGATCTGTGGTTTATTATTATCACTATTATATGTCCGCCATCTACTGTACATGACCTGATCTGTGGTTTATCACTATTATATGTCCGCCATCTACTGTACATGACCCTGATCTGTGGTTTATTATCACTATTATATGTCCGCCATCTACTGTACATGATCTGATCTGTGGTTTATTATCACTATTATATGTCCGCCATCTACTGTACATGACCTGATCTGTGGTTTATTATTATCCACTATATGTCCGCCATCTACTGTACATGACCTGATCTGTGGTTTATTATTATCACTATTATATGTCCGCCATCTACTGTACATGACCTGATCTGTGGTTTATTATTATCACTATTATATGTCCGCCATCTACTGTACATGACCCTGATCTGTCGTTTATTATCCCTATTATATGTCCGCCATCTACTGTACATGACCTGATCTGTGGTTTATTATCACTATTATATGTCCGCCATCTACTGTACATGACCCTGATCTGTGGTTTATTATCACTATATGTCCGCCATCTACTGTACATGACCCTGATCTGTGGTTTATTATCCCTATTATATGTCCGCCATCTACTGTACATGACCCTGATCTGTGGTTTATTATCACTATTATATGTCCGCCATCTACTGTACATGACCCTGATCTGTGGTTTATTATCACTATTATATGTCCGCCATCTACTGTACATGACCCTGATCTGTGGTTTATTACCCCTATTATATGTCCGCCATCTACTGTACATGACCCTGATCTGTGGTTTATTATCACTATTATATGTCCGCCATCTACTGTACATGACCCTGATCTGTGGTTTATTATCACTATTATATGTCCGCCATCTACTGTACATGACCCTGATCTGTGGTTTATTATCACTATTATATGTCCGCCATCTACTGTACATGACCTGATCTGTGGTTTATTATCACTATTATATGTCCGCCATCTACTGTACATGACCCTGATCTGTGGTTTATTATCACTATTATATGTCCGCCATCTACTGTACATGACCTGATCTGTGGTTTATTATTATCACTATTATATGTCCGCCATCTACTGTACATGACTCTGATCTGTGGTTTATTATTATCACTATTATATGTCCGCCATCTACTGTACATGACCTGATCTGTGGTTTATTATTATCACTATTATATGTCCGCCATCTACTGTACATGACCTGATCTGTGGTTTATTATCACTATTATATGTCCGCCATCTACTGTACATGACCTGATCTGTGGTTTATCACTATTATATGTCCGCCATCTACTGTACATGACCCTGATCTGTGGTTTATTATTATCACTATTATATGTCCGCCATCTACTGTACATGACTGATCTGTGGTTTATTATCACTATTATATGTCCGCCATCTACTGTACATGATCTGATCTGTGGTTTATTATCACTATTATATGTCCGCCATCTACTGTACATGACCTGATCTGTGGTTTATTATTATCCACTATATGTCCGCCATCTACTGTACATGACCTGATCTGTGGTTTATTATCACTATTATATGTCCGCCATCTACTGTACATGACCTGATCTGTGGTTTATTATTATCACTATTATATGTCCGCCATCTACTGTACATGACCCTGATCTGTGGTTTATTATCACTATTATATGTCCGCCATCTACTGTACATGACCTGATCTGTGGTTTATTATCACTATTATATGTCCGCTATCTACTGTACATGACCTGATCTGTGGTTTATTATCACTATTATATGTCCGCTATCTACTGTACATGACCTGATCTGTGGTTTATTATTATCACTATTATATGTCCGCCATCTACTGTACATGATGTGATCTGTGGTTTATTATCACTATTATATGTCCGCCATCTACTGTACATGACCTGATCTGTAGTTTATTATCACTATTATATGTCCGCCATCTACTGTACATGACCTGATCTGTGGTTTATTATTATCACTATTATATGTCCGCCATCTACTGTACATGACCCTGATCTGTGGTTTATTATCACTATTATATGTCCGCCATCTACTGTACAAGACCTGATCTGTGGTTTATTATTATCACTATTATATGTCCGCCATCTACTGTACATGACCTGATCTGTGGTTTATTATCACTATTATATGTCCGCCATCTACTGTACAAGACCTGATCTGTGGTTTATTATTATCCCTATTATATGTCCGCCATCTACTGTACATGACCTGATCTGTGGTTTATTATCACTATTATATGTCCACCATCTACTGTACATGACCCTGATCTGTGGTTTATTATCACTATTATATGTCCGCCATCTACTGTACATGACCCTGATCTGTGGTTTATTATCACTATTATATGTCCGCCATCTACTGTACATGACCCTGGTCTGTGGTTTATTATTATCACTATTATATGTCCGCCATCTACTGTACATGACCTGATCTGTGGTTTATTATCACTATTATATGTCCGCCATCTACTGTACATGACCCTGATCTGTGGTTTATTATCACTATTATATGTCCGCCATCTACTGTACATGACCTGATCTGTGGTTTATTATTATCACTATTATATGTCCGCCATCTACTGTACATGACTCTGATCTGTGGTTTATTATTATCACTATTATATGTCCGCCATCTACTGTACATGACCTGATCTGTGGTTTATTATTATCACTATTATATGTCCGCCATCTACTGTACATGACCTGATCTGTGGTTTATTATCACTATTATATGTCCGCCATCTACTGTACATGACCCTGATCTGTGGTTTATTATTATCACTATTATATGTCCGCCATCTACTGTACATGACCCTGATCTGTGGTTTATTATTATCCACTATTATATGTCCGCCATCTACTGTACATGATCTGATCTGTGGTTTATTATCACTATTATATGTCCGCCATCTACTGTACATGACCTGATCTGTGGTTTATTATTACCACTATTATATGTCCGCCATCTACTGTACATGACCCTGATCTGTGGTTTATCACTATTATATGTCCGCCATCTACTGTACATGACCCTGATCTGTGGTTTATTATCACTATTATATGTCCGCCATCTACTGTACATGACCCTGGTCTGTGGTTTATCACTATTATATGTCCGCCATCTACTGTACATGACCTGATCTGTGGTTTATCACTATTATATGTCCGCCATCTACTGTACATGACCTGATCTGTGGTTTATTATTATCACTATTATATGTCCGCCATCTACTGTACATGACCTGATCTGTGGTTTATTATTATCACTATTATATGTCCGCCATCTACTGTACATGACCTGATCTGTGGTTTATTATCACTATTATATGTCCGCCATCTACTGTACATGACCTGATCTGTGGTTTATTATCACTATTATATGTCCGCCATCTACTGTACATGACCTGATCTGTGGTTTATTATTATCACTATTATATGTCCGCCATCTACTGTACATGACCTGATCTGTGGTTTATTATCACTATTATATGTCCGCCATCGACTGTACATGACCTGATCTGTGGTTTATTATCACTATTATATGTCCGCCATCTACTGTACATGACCCTGATCTGTGGTTTATTATTATCACTATTATATGTCCGCCATCTACTGTACATGACCCTGATCTGTCGTTTATTATCCCTATTATATGTCCGCCATCTACTGTACATGACCTGATCTGTGGTTTATTATCACTATTATATGTCCGCCATCTACTGTACATGACCCTGATCTGTGGTTTATTATCACTATATGTCCGCCATCTACTGTACATGACCCTGATCTGTGGTTTATTATCCCTATTATATGTCCGCCATCTACTGTACATGACCCTGATCTGTGGTTTATTATCACTATTATATGTCCGCCATCTACTGTACATGACCCTGATCTGTGGTTTATTATCACTATTATATGTCCGCCATCTACTGTACATGACCCTGATCTGTGGTTTATTACCCCTATTATATGTCCGCCATCTACTGTACATGACCCTGATCTGTGGTTTATTATCACTATTATATGTCCGCCATCTACTGTACATGACCCTGATCTGTGGTTTATTATCACTATTATATGTCCGCCATCTACTGTACATGACCCTGATCTGTGGTTTATTATCACTATTATATGTCCGCCATCTACTGTACATGACCTGATCTGTGGTTTATTATCACTATTATATGTCCGCCATCTACTGTACATGACCCTGATCTGTGGTTTATTATCACTATTATATGTCCGCCATCTACTGTACATGACCTGATCTGTGGTTTATTATTATCACTATTATATGTCCGCCATCTACTGTACATGACTCTGATCTGTGGTTTATTATTATCACTATTATATGTCCGCCATCTACTGTACATGACCTGATCTGTGGTTTATTATTATCACTATTATATGTCCGCCATCTACTGTACATGACCTGATCTGTGGTTTATTATCACTATTATATGTCCGCCATCTACTGTACATGACCTGATCTGTGGTTTATCACTATTATATGTCCGCCATCTACTGTACATGACCCTGATCTGTGGTTTATTATTATCACTATTATATGTCCGCCATCTACTGTACATGACTGATCTGTGGTTTATTATCACTATTATATGTCCGCCATCTACTGTACATGATCTGATCTGTGGTTTATTATCACTATTATATGTCCGCCATCTACTGTACATGACCTGATCTGTGGTTTATTATTATCCACTATATGTCCGCCATCTACTGTACATGACCTGATCTGTGGTTTATTATCACTATTATATGTCCGCCATCTACTGTACATGACCTGATCTGTGGTTTATTATTATCACTATTATATGTCCGCCATCTACTGTACATGACCCTGATCTGTGGTTTATTATCACTATTATATGTCCGCCATCTACTGTACATGACCTGATCTGTGGTTTATTATCACTATTATATGTCCGCTATCTACTGTACATGACCTGATCTGTGGTTTATTATCACTATTATATGTCCGCTATCTACTGTACATGACCTGATCTGTGGTTTATTATTATCACTATTATATGTCCGCCATCTACTGTACATGATGTGATCTGTGGTTTATTATCACTATTATATGTCCGCCATCTACTGTACATGACCTGATCTGTAGTTTATTATCACTATTATATGTCCGCCATCTACTGTACATGACCTGATCTGTGGTTTATTATTATCACTATTATATGTCCGCCATCTACTGTACATGACCCTGATCTGTGGTTTATTATCACTATTATATGTCCGCCATCTACTGTACAAGACCTGATCTGTGGTTTATTATTATCACTATTATATGTCCGCCATCTACTGTACATGACCTGATCTGTGGTTTATTATCACTATTATATGTCCGCCATCTACTGTACAAGACCTGATCTGTGGTTTATTATTATCCCTATTATATGTCCGCCATCTACTGTACATGACCTGATCTGTGGTTTATTATCACTATTATATGTCCACCATCTACTGTACATGACCCTGATCTGTGGTTTATTATCACTATTATATGTCCGCCATCTACTGTACATGACCCTGATCTGTGGTTTATTATCACTATTATATGTCCGCCATCTACTGTACATGACCCTGGTCTGTGGTTTATTATTATCACTATTATATGTCCGCCATCTACTGTACATGACCTGATCTGTGGTTTATTATCACTATTATATGTCCGCCATCTACTGTACATGACCCTGATCTGTGGTTTATTATCACTATTATATGTCCGCCATCTACTGTACATGACCTGATCTGTGGTTTATTATTATCACTATTATATGTCCGCCATCTACTGTACATGACTCTGATCTGTGGTTTATTATTATCACTATTATATGTCCGCCATCTACTGTACATGACCTGATCTGTGGTTTATTATTATCACTATTATATGTCCGCCATCTACTGTACATGACCTGATCTGTGGTTTATTATCACTATTATATGTCCGCCATCTACTGTACATGACCCTGATCTGTGGTTTATTATTATCACTATTATATGTCCGCCATCTACTGTACATGACCCTGATCTGTGGTTTATTATTATCCACTATTATATGTCCGCCATCTACTGTACATGATCTGATCTGTGGTTTATTATCACTATTATATGTCCGCCATCTACTGTACATGACCTGATCTGTGGTTTATTATTACCACTATTATATGTCCGCCATCTACTGTACATGACCCTGATCTGTGGTTTATCACTATTATATGTCCGCCATCTACTGTACATGACCCTGATCTGTGGTTTATTATCACTATTATATGTCCGCCATCTACTGTACATGACCCTGGTCTGTGGTTTATCACTATTATATGTCCGCCATCTACTGTACATGACCTGATCTGTGGTTTATCACTATTATATGTCCGCCATCTACTGTACATGACCTGATCTGTGGTTTATTATTATCACTATTATATGTCCGCCATCTACTGTACATGACCTGATCTGTGGTTTATTATTATCACTATTATATGTCCGCCATCTACTGTACATGACCTGATCTGTGGTTTATTATCACTATTATATGTCCGCCATCTACTGTACATGACCTGATCTGTGGTTTATTATCACTATTATATGTCCGCCATCTACTGTACATGACCTGATCTGTGGTTTATTATTATCACTATTATATGTCCGCCATCTACTGTACATGACCTGATCTGTGGTTTATTATCACTATTATATGTCCGCCATCGACTGTACATGACCTGATCTGTGGTTTATTATCACTATTATATGTCCGCCATCTACTGTACATGACCCTGATCTGTGGTTTATTATCACTATTATATGTCCGCCATCTACTGTACATGACCTGATCTGTGGTTTATTATCACTATTATATGTCCGCCATCTACTGTACATGATCCTGATCTGTGGTTTATTATCACTATTATATGTCCGCCATCTACTGTACAAGACCTGATCTGTGGTTTATTATTATCACTATTATATGTCCGCCATCTACTGTACATGATGTGATCTGTGGTTTATTATCACTATTATATGTCCGCCATCTACTGTACATGACCTGATCTGTGGTTTATTATCACTATTATATGTCCGCCATCTACTGTACAAGACCTGATCTGTGGTTTATTATCACTATTATATGTCCGCCATCTACTGTACATGACCCTGATCTGTGGTTTATTATCACTATTATATGTCCGCCATCTACTGTACATGACCCTGATCTGTGGTTTATTATTATCACTATATGTCCGCCATCTACTGTACATGTTCCGCTCTGCGTTTTACACCAATCTGTTTGTCGTCTTAGTTTCGCCTTCGTCCAGATGTCCTCGGAGGAGAACGCGTTTCGAGCCATCGACAAACTCCACCTGACTGTGCTGAGGGGGCGCCAGCTGAAGGTCTCTGCCCCTGTGAAGAGTTTAGGTTTTGCTCAGGTAATGGTCATGACGACCCCTATATGTATATGTCGCACTTTTGGGTTTAACATATCGGGACATAATAATATTTAAAACATCTTTATAGGGTCTTTTAAAGGGATACTCCGCCCCTAGACATCTTATCCCCTTATCCTGCCACTGGGGGACCCCCACGATCTCCCTGCAGCACCCGGCGTTCGTTTAGAGCGTCGGGTGCAGCGTCGGAGGCTCGTGAATTCATGGCCATGCCCCCTCAATGCAAGTTAATGGGAGGGGGCGTGACGGCAGTCACGCCCCCTCCCATATACTTGCATTGAGGGGGCGTGGGCGTGAATTCACGAGCAGGGAGTGGCCGTGATGTTACGAGCCTCCGGTGCTTTACCCAACGCTGAAAACGAACGCTAGGTGCAGCAGGGATATCGCAGGGGTCCCCATTGGAAGGACCCCCGTGATCAGACATCTAGGGGCGGAGTACCCCTTTAATTTGATCATTCGCTTGCTGTTACCATATGTTATGCATAAGCAAAGCACTGATCGGTACAATCGGCAATCCATTTGTACAGCCTGTGAGGGCAGACTATACAAGAAGTTCCCCGGAGCAGGTGATGAGCGCTCTGGCTGCCATCTTGTCTCATCGGACCCCCACTGTCTGATGCATGTCCCCCAACTACTTTAAATGCCGCAATCATCTATTGGCTGATGTCCACCTACCTTGCACATTGTCTCATTCGTTGTCATCATTCCAGCAGGTGACGCCCAACGGCTCAGGGGACCCCCATGACACAGGTACAAGAGAGATGGGGAGTATATAGATGATAATGGAGAGGAGTGACATCATCATCGTGTTGTTATATGTTACAGACCGTATCGGCACTGATCGTCTGTTCATCAGTAATCTGCCCTGCGATGTCACTGAGGTAAGATACAGCGTATCTCAGCGTGGTACGCATTGGTTATGACCTTCACCGAAGTATCTAATCCGCACCCTTGGCTCGAGAAATGGGACATAGAAACACCCGATCGTGTATACCGAGGCAGGTGTACGCCACCGCCATACTGTACAAGCACCAATAGTACCACCGTATAATGGTCAGATACCAGAGAATAAGGCACTGATCAGTCACAGGGAGTATACGCTACTATTATAGATGACCTGTGACCTTTACCCCCCTCCTATCCCAATAAAACTACAGTTCTGGAAGAACATGATGTTAAAATCTTCATTGTGCTGTAACTCTGTGTCCTACACCAGTGTTTCCCATCCAGGGTGCCTCCAGCTGTTGCAAAACTACAACTCCCAGCATGCCCAGACAGCCAACGGCTGTCTGGGCATGCTGAAAGTTGTAGTTTTGCAAAAGCTGGAGGCAATCTGTTTGGAAAACACAGTCTTAGAGACGTCAAAAGTTTTGATCCCGACGCATTTTTTTATTTTACAGTAGATTCCTCAGGGAACATTAACCTTTGCTACAAGAGCAGTCTGATGAAATGAATAGCAATTATGGTACAAGAAAACTACAAGGCAATTTGATGCATGGACTACGCATATGGCGTCACATGATCTCGTTTTCTTGAAACTAGTTGTTACATATACCATCGGACTGCTGTCCCCTGAAGAATCCACAGTATTGGAAAGAAATGCATCGGAATCAAAACTTTTTACACGTCTCTAAGACAGTGTTTCCCAACCAGCGGGCCTCCAGTTGTTGCAAAACTACAGCTCCCAGAATGCCTTGACAGCAACGGCACCCTGGTTGGGAGACACCGTCTTAGGGACGTGTCAAAAGATCTTATCCCGACGCATTTCTTTCCCGTACAGTAGATTCCTCAGGGGACACAACTGCAGTCTGATGGAATATATAACAATAAGGGTACAAGAAAACAGGGAGTCTGCTACCACCAGTCTGCTGTCCCCTGAGGAATCTACTGAAAGGGAAAGAAATACGTTGGAATCAAATCTTTTGAATAGGGGAGGGGCTTTTTTTCTATTTTTTTATTTTTTTTTAACTCCACAGGGGACTATTAATAACAACCATTTGATTGCTGGTATTGTTCAGTGTTGTGCATAGCCATAACACAGATTAGTTATATCGGCGATCAATATGTACAACCTGCCTGAGACAGACTGTACGAGAAAGCCCACAAAGAACGGCACGAAGGTGAGTAGGAGACCATCAGCCTCCATCTTGACTCATTAGCCCTCTACAATCGTGCTATGAGGGGTCCGATGAGTACACCCAAACCCCCGGCAACTGTCCTTTTATGCCTTAGATGCTGTTATTATGGGTTAAGTGCCGGGCATCAGCTTGATCATTGGAAAAGGAGACCTGACTGATGTCCTGTCCGGGCCTGGGGTCATATGCCTGTATGTATTAGGGCGAGCCTGTTACCAAGTAGAGAAGCTTTGTTGCTATGGACAACGTATTAATTTAGGAACGTTTAGGAGCAATGACCCCCCCCCCTGCTCTCTGTTTCAGGACGACCTCCGTGAACTATTCCAAGACTTCAAGCTGGAAAGAATAAAAATAATCTACAGAGAAAACTACAGGTATTGTAATAAAAATATACAGAGAACTACAGGTATTGTAATAAAAATAATATACAGAGAAAACTACAGGTATTGTAATAATAATAATAATATACAGAGAACTACAGGTATTGTAATAATAATAATATACAGAGAACTACAGGTATTGTAATAATAATAATATACAGAGAAAACTACAGGTATTGTAATAATAATATACAGAGAAAACTACAGGTATTGTAATAATAATATACAGAGAAAACTACAGGTATTGTAATAATAATAATATACAGAGAACTACAGGTATTGTAATAATAATAATATACAGAGAACTACAGGTATTGTAATAATAATAAAATACAGAGAAAACTACAGGTATTGTAATAATAAAAATATACAGAGAAAACTACAGGTATTGTAATAATAATAATAATATACAGAGAAAACTACAGGTATTGTAATAATAATAATATACAGAGAAAACTACAGGTATTGTAATAATAATAATAATATACAGAGAAAACTACAGGTATTGTAATAAAAATAATAATATACAGAGAAAACTACAGGTATTGTAATAATAAAAATATACAGAGAAAACTACAGGTATTGTAATAAAAATAATAATATACAGAGAACTACAGGTATTGTAATAATAAAAATATACAGAGAAAACTACAGGTATTGTAATAATAATAATATACAGAGAAAACTACAGGTATTGTAATAAAAATAATAATATACAGAGAACTACAGGTATTGTAATAATAATAATAATATACAGAGAAAACTACAGGTATTGTAATAATAATATACAGAGAAAACTACAGGTATTGTAATAATAATAATATACAGAGAAAACTACAGGTATTGTAATAATAATAATATACAGAGAAAACTACAGGTATTGTAATAATAATAATATACAGAGAAAACTACAGGTATTGTAGTAATAATAATAATAATAATATACAGAGAAAACTACAGGTATTGTAATAATAATAATAATAATAATATACAGAGAAAACTACAGGTATTGTAATAATAATAATATACAGGGAAAACTACAGGTATTGTAATAATAATAATATACAGGGAAAACTACAGGTATTGTAATAATAATAATATACAGAGAAAACTACAGGTATTGTAGTAATAATAATAATAATAATATACAGAGAAAACTACAGGTATTGTAATAATAATAATAATAATAATATACAGAGAAAACTACAGGTATTGTAATAATAATAATACACAGGGAAAACTGCAGGTATTGTAATAATAATAATATACAGGGAAAACTACAGGTATTGTAATAATAATAATATACAGAGAAAACTACAGGTATTGTAATAATAATAATAATATACAGAGAAAACTACAGGTATTGTAATAATAATAATATACAGAGAACTACAGGTATTGTAATAATAATAATAATATACAGAGAAAACTACAGGTATTGTAATAAAAATAATATACAGAGAAAACTACAGGTATTGTAATAATAATAATATACAGAGAACTACAGGTATTGTAATAATAATATACAGAGAACTACAGGTATTGTAATAATAATAATAATATACAGAGAAAACTACAGGTATTGTAATAATAATATACAGAGAAAACTACAGGTATTGTAATAATAATATACAGAGAAAACTACAGGTATTGTAATAATAATAATAATATACAGAGAAAACTACAGGTATTGTAATAATAATATACAGAGAAAACTACAGGTATTGTAATAATAATAATATACAGAGAAAACTACAGGTATTGTAATAATAATAATATACAGAGAAAACTACAGGTATTGTAGTAATAATAATAATATACAGAGAAAACTACAGGTATTGTAATAATAATAATAATATACAGGGAAAACTACAGGTATTGTAATAATAATAATAATATACAGAGAAAACTACAGGTATTGTAATAATAATAATATACAGAGAAAACTACAGGTATTGTAATAATAATAATATACAGAGAAAACTACAGGTATTGTAATAATAATAATATACAGGGAAAACTACAGGTATTGTAGTAATAATAATAATATACAGGGAAAACTACAGGTATTGTAATAATAATAATAATATACAGAGAAAACTACAGGTATTGTAATAATAATAATAATATACAGAGAAAACTACAGGTATTGTAATAATAATAATATACAGAGAAAACTACAGGTATTGTAATAATAATAATATACAGAGAAAACTACAGGTATTGTAATAATAATAATATACAGAGAAAACTACAGGTATTGTAATAATAATAATATACAGAGAAAACTACAGGTATTGTAATAATAATAATATACAGAGAAAACTACAGGTATTGTAATAATAATAATATACAGAGAAAACTACAGGTATTGTAATAATAATAATATACAGAGAACTACAGGTATTGTAATAATAATAATAATATACAGAGAAAACTACAGGTATTGTAATAATAATAATAATATACAGAGAAAACTACAGGTATTGTAATAATAATAATATACAGGGAAAACTACAGGTATTGTAATAATAATAATATACAGAGAAAACTACAGGTATTGTAATAATAATAATAATATACAGAGAAAACTACAGGTATTGTAATAATAATAATAATATACAGAGAAAACTACAGGTATTGTAATAATAATATACAGAGAAAACTACAGGTATTGTAATAATAATAATATACAGAGAACTACAGGTATTGTAATAATAATAATAATATACAGAGAAAACTACAGGTATTGTAATAATAATAATAATATACAGAGAAAACTACAGGTATTGTAATAATAATAATATACAGGGAAAACTACAGGTATTGTAATAATAATAATATACAGAGAAAACTACAGGTATTGTAATAATAATAATAATATACAGAGAAAACTACAGGTATTGTAATAATAATAATAATATACAGAGAAAACTACAGGTATTGTAGTAATAATAATAATATACAGAGAAAACTACAGGTATTGTAATAATAATAATATACAGGGAAAACTACAGGTATTGTAATAATAATAATATACAGAGAAAACTACAGGTATTGTAATAATAATAATAATATACAGAGAAAACTACAGGTATTGTAGTAATAATAATAATATACAGAGAAAACTACAGGTATTGTAATAATAATAATATACAGGGAAAACTACAGGTATTGTAATAATAATAATATACAGAGAAAACTACAGGTATTGTAATAATAATAATATACAGAGAAAACTACAGGTATTGTAATAATAATAATAATATACAGAGAAAACTACAGGTATTGTAGTAATAATAATAATATACAGAGAAAACTACAGGTATTGTAATAATAATAATATACAGGGAAAACTACAGGTATTGTAATAATAATAATATACAGAGAAAACTACAGGTATTGTAATAATAATAATATACAGAGAAAACTACAGGTATTGTAATAATAATAATAATATACAGAGAAAACTACAGGTATTGTAGTAATAATAATAATATACAGAGAAAACTACAGGTATTGTAATAATAATAATATACAGGGAAAACTACAGGTATTGTAATAATAATAATATACAGAGAAAACTACAGGTATTGTAATAATAATAATAATATACAGAGAAAACTACAGGTATTGTAGTAATAATAATAATATACAGGGAAAACTACAGGTATTGTAATAATAATAATATACAGGGAAAACTACAGGTATTGTAATAATAATATACAGGGAAAACTACAGGTATTGTAATAATAATAATATACAGAGAAAACTACAGGTATTGTAGTAATAATAATAATAATATACAGAGAAAACTACAGGTATTGTAGTAATAATAATAATAATATACAGAGAAAACTACAGGTATTGTAGTAATAATAATAATAATAATATACAGGGAAAACTACAGGTATTGTAATAATAATAATAATAATAATAATAATAATAATAATATACAGAGAAAACTACAGGTATTGTAATAATAATAATATACAGAGAAAACTACAGGTATTGTAATAATAATAATAAACAGAGAAAACTACAGGTATTGTAATAATAATAATATACAGAGAAAACTACAGGTATTGTAATAATAATAATATACAGAGAAAACTACAGATATTGTAATAATAATAATAATATACAGAGAAAACTACAGGTATTGTAATAAAAATATACAGAGAAAACTACAGGTATTGTAATAATAATAATATACAGAGAAAACTACAGGTATTGTAATAATAATAATATACAGAGAAAACTACAGGTATTGTAATAATAATAATAATATACAGAGAAAACTACAGGTATTGTAATAAAAATATACAGAGAAAACTACAGGTATTGTAATAATAATAATATACAGAGAAAACTACAGGTATTGTAATAATAATAATATACAGAGAAAACTACAGGTATTGTAATAATAATAATATACAGAGAAAACTACAGGTATTGTAATAATAATAATATACAGAGAAAACTACAGGTATTGTAATAATAATAATATACAGAGAAAACTACAGGTATTGTAATAATAATAATATACAGAGAAAACTACAGGTATTGTAATAATAATAATATACAGAGAAAACTACAGGTATTGTAATAATAATAATAATATACAGAGAAAACTACAGGTATTGTAATAATAATAATATACAGGGAAAACTACAGGTATTGTAATAATAATAATAATATACAGAGAAAACTACAGGTATTGTAATAATAATAATAATATACAGAGAAAACTACAGGTATTGTAATAATAATATACAGGGAAAACTACAGGTATTGTAATAATAATAATATACAGAGAAAACTACAGGTATTGTAATAATAATAATAATATACAGAGAAAACTACAGGTATTGTAATAATAATAATAATAATATACAGGGAAAACTACAGGTATTGTAATAATAATAATATACAGAGAAAACTACAGGTATTGTAATAATAATATACAGAGAAAACTACAGGTATTGTAATAATAATAATAATATACAGAGAAAACTACAGGTATTGTAATAATAATAATATACAGAGAAAACTACAGGTATTGTAATAATAATAATATACAGAGAAAACTACAGGTATTGTAATAATAATAATATACAGAGAAAACTACAGGTATTGTAATAATAATAATATACAGGGAAAACTACAGGTATTGTAATAATAATAATATACAGGGAAAACTACAGGTATTGTAATAATAATAATATACAGAGAAAACTACAGGTATTGTAATAATAATAATATACAGAGAAAACTACAGGTATTGTAATAATAATAATATACAGAGAAAACTACAGGTATTGTAATAATAATAATAATATACAGAGAAAACTACAGGTATTGTAATAATAATAATATACAGAGAAAACTACAGGTATTGTAATAATAATAATATACAGGGAAAACTACAGGTATTGTAATAATAATAATATACAGAGAAAACTACAGGTATTGTAATAATAATATACAGGGAAAACTACAGGTATTGTAATAATAATAATATACAGAGAAAACTACAGGTATTGTAGTAATAATAATAATAATATACAGAGAAAACTACAGGTATTGTAGTAATAATAATAATAATATACAGAGAAAACTACAGGTATTGTAGTAATAATAATAATAATAATATACAGGGAAAACTACAGGTATTGTAATAATAATAATAATAATAATAATAATAATATACAGAGAAAACTACAGGTATTGTAATAATAATAATAAACAGAGAAAACTACAGGTATTGTAATAATAATAATATACAGAGAAAACTACAGATATTGTAATAATAATAATAATATACAGAGAAAACTACAGGTATTGTAATAAAAATATACAGAGAAAACTACAGGTATTGTAATAATAATAATATACAGAGAAAACTACAGGTATTGTAATAATAATAATATACAGAGAAAACTACAGGTATTGTAATAATAATAATAATATACAGAGAAAACTACAGGTATTGTAATAAAAATATACAGAGAAAACTACAGGTATTGTAATAATAATAATATACAGAGAAAACTACAGGTATTGTAATAATAATAATATACAGAGAAAACTACAGGTATTGTAATAATAATAATATACAGAGAAAACTACAGGTATTGTAATAATAATAATATACAGAGAAAACTACAGGTATTGTAATAATAATAATATACAGAGAAAACTACAGGTATTGTAATAATAATATACAGGGAAAACTACAGGTATTGTAATAATAATAATATACAGAGAAAACTACAGGTATTGTAATAATAATAATAATATACAGAGAAAACTACAGGTATTGTAATAATAATAATAATAATATACAGAGAAAACTACAGGTATTGTAATAATAATAATATACAGAGAAAACTACAGGTATTGTAATAATAATAATATACAGAGAAAACTACAGGTATTGTAATAATAATAATATACAGAGAAAACTACAGGTATTGTAATAATAATATACAGGGAAAACTACAGGTATTGTAATAATAATAATATACAGAGAAAACTACAGGTATTGTAATAATAATAATAATATACAGAGAAAACTACAGGTATTGTAATAATAATAATAATAATATACAGAGAAAACTACAGGTATTGTAATAATAATAATATACAGAGAAAACTACAGGTATTGTAATAATAATAATAATATACAGAGAAAACTACAGGTATTGTAATAATAATATACAGGGAAAACTACAGGTATTGTAATAATAATAATATACAGGGAAAACTACAGGTATTGTAATAATAATAATAATATACAGAGAAAACTACAGGTATTGTAATAATAATAATAATAATATACAGAGAAAACTACAGGTATTGTAATAATAATAATATACAGAGAAAACTACAGGTATTGTAATAATAATAATATACAGAGAAAACTACAGGTATTGTAATAATAATAATATACAGGGAAAACTACAGGTATTGTAATAATAATAATAATATACAGAGAAAACTACAGGTATTGTAATAATAATAATATACAGGGAAAACTACAGGTATTGTAATAATAATAATATACAGAGAAAACTACAGGTATTGTAATAATAATAATATACAGGGAAAACTACAGGTATTGTAATAATAATAATATACAGAGAAAACTACAGGTATTGTAATAATAATAATAATATACAGAGAAAACTACAGGTATTGTAATAATAATAATATACAGAGAAAACTACAGGTATTGTAATAATAATAATATACAGGGAAAACTACAGGTATTGTAATAATAATAATATACAGAGAAAACTACAGGTATTGTAATAATAATAATATACAGGGAAAACTACAGGTATTGTAATAATAATAATATACAGAGAAAACTACAGGTATTGTAATAATAATAATAATATACAGAGAAAACTACAGGTATTGTAATAATAATAATATACAGAGAAAACTACAGGTATTGTAATAATAATAATAATATACAGAGAAAACTACAGGTATTGTAATAATAATAATATACAGAGAAAACTACAGGTATTGTAATAATAATAATATACAGGGAAAACTACAGGTATTGTAATAATAATAATATACAGAGAAAACTACAGGTATTGTAATAATAATAATAATATACAGAGAAAACTACAGGTATTGTAATAATAATAATATACAGAGAAAACTACAGGTATTGTAATAATAATAATAATAATAATATACAGAGAAAACTACAGGTATTGTAATAATAATAATATACAGAGAAAACTACAGGTATTGTAATAATAATAATAATATACAGAGAAAACTACAGGTATTGTAGTAATAATAATAATAATATACAGAGAAAACTACAGGTATTGTAATAATAATAATAATATACAGAGAAAACTACAGGTATTGTAATAATAATAATAATAATAATATACAGAGAAAACTACAGGTATTGTAATAATAATAATAATAATATACAGAGAAAACTACAGGTATTGTAATAATAATAATAATAATATACAGAGAAAACTACAGGTATTGTAATAATAATAATAATAATATACAGAGAAAACTACAGGTATTGTAATAATAATAATAATAATATACAGAGAAAACTACAGGTATTGTAGTAATAATAATAATAATATACAGAGAAAACTACAGGTATTGTAATAATAATAATAATATACAGAGAAAACTACAGGTATTGTAATAATAATAATAATAATATACAGAGAAAACTACAGGTATTGTAATAATAATAATAATAATATACAGAGAAAACTACAGGTATTGTAATAATAATAATAATATACAGAGAAAACTACAGGTATTGTAATAATAATAATAATACAGAGAAAACTACAGGTATTGTAATAATAATAATATACAGGGAAAACTACAGGTATTGTAATAATAATAATAATATACAGAGAAAACTACAGGTATTGTAATAATAATAATATACAGAGAAAACTACAGGTATTGTAATAATAATAATATACAGAGAAAACTACAGGTATTGTAATAATAATAATATACAGAGAAAACTACAGGTATTGTAGAATAGATTGCACACGTTGCGAGAAATCATCATTTGGGTTACTTCAGCAATAACTGCGGTACTGACCGGGGAGGCGGGCACATTATAGTTATTAGTGGGTGGGGGAGGCGGGCACAGCATAGTTATTAGCGGGCGGGGGGAGGCGGGCACAGCATAGTTATTAGCGGGTGGGGGAGGCGGGCACAGCATAGTTATTAGTGGGCGGGGGAGGGGGGCACAGCATAGTTATTAGCGGGCGGGGGAGGCGGGCACAGCATAGTTATTAGCAGGCGGAGGCGGGCACAGCATAGTTATTAGTGGGCGGGGGGAGGCGGGCACAGCATAGTTATTAGTGGGCGGGGGAGGGGGGCACAGCATAGTTATTAGCGGGCGGGGGAGGCGGGCACAGCATAGTTATTAGCGGGCGGGGGAGGCGGGCACAGCATAGTTATTAGCGGGCGGGGGAGGCGGGCACAGCATAGTTATTAGTGGGCGAGGGAGGCGGGCACAGCATAGTTATTAGCGGGCGGGGGAGGCGGGCACAGCATAGTTATTAGCGGGCGGGGGAGGCGGGCACAGCATAGTTATTAGCGGGCGGGGGAGGCGGGCACAGCATAGTTATTAGTGGACGGGGGGAGGCGGGCACAGCATAGTTATTAGTGGACGGGGGGAGGCGGGCACAGCATAGTTATTAGTGGACGGGGGGAGGCGGGCACAGCATAGTTATTAGTGGACGGGGGAGGCGGGCACAGCATAGTTATTAGTGGGCGGGGGAGGCGGGCACAGCATAGTTATTAGTGGGCGGGGGAGGCGGGCACAGCATAGTTATTAGTGGGCGGGGGAGGCGGGCACAGCATAGTTATTAGTGGGTGGGGGAGGCGGGCACAGTATAGTTATTAGTGGGCGGGGGAGGCGGGCACAGTATAGTTATTAGTGGGCGAGGAGGCGGGCACAGCATAGTTATTAGTGGGCGGGGGAGGCGGGCACAGCATAGTTATTAGTGGGCGGGGGAGGCGGGCACAGCATAGTTATTAGTGGGCGGGGGCACAGCATAGTTATTAGTGGGCGGGGGAGGCGGGCACAGCATAGTTATTAGTGGGCGGGGGAGGCGGGCACAGCATAGTTATTAGTGGGCGGGGGGCACAGCATAGTTATTAGTGGGCGGGGGAGGCGGGCACAGCATAGTTATTAGTGGGCGGGGGAGGCGGGCACAGCATAGTTATTAGTGGGCGGGGGAGGCGGGCACAGCATAGTTATTAGTGGGCGGGGGAGGCGGGCACAGCATAGTTATTAGTGGGTGGGGGAGGCGGGCACAGTATAGTTATTAGTGGGCGGGGGAGGCGGGCACAGTATAGTTATTAGTGGGCGGGGGAGGCGGGCACAGCATAGTTATTAGTGGGCGGGGGCACAGCATAGTTATTAGTGGGCGGGGGAGGCGGGCACAGCATAGTTATTAGTGGGCGGGGGAGGCGGGCACAGCATGGTTATTAGTGGGCGGGGGCACAGCATACCGTAGTTATGGCAGTAATCCACCTTATCATCATCCTCAGTCTTCACTTTTTTCAGCTTTGCCTTTGTGACGCTGTGCAGCGTGCAGGACGCTCGGATGGTGATCTACCAAATGCACGGCGTAATGTACAGGGATCGGCGCATTTCCTGCAAAGCCTTCAGCCCAAAAAATAAAGATTCAAGCATCTCTGAAGATTCTGAAGAAGTGTCGGTAACAATGTTTGGTTCTATTCCTTCAGTATAAAATAATTATAAAGTAATATCTTGTCTGTTTTAGATCCATTATTGTTCTTTACTCTACATTCCGTGTTTCTAAGATCGTTTTAGAGAAATGTCAAAAGTTTTTTAATCCCGACACATCTCTTTCCCATAAAGTAAATTCCTCAGGGGAACCTACTTTTGCACAACAGCAGTCTGATGGAATACATAACCATTAGTGTTCATGAAAACAATGAGGCAGTATGATGTATGCACATGGCTTATGGAGTCACATCATCTTGATTTCTTGTACCCTAGTTGATAGATATACCATCAGACTTTTGTCCCCTGAGGAAGCTACTGGGAAAGAAATACGTTGTGATCAAACTTTTGATATGTCTTTAGGACAGTGTTTCTCAACCAACTTGTCTCCAGCTGTTGCAAAACTACAACTTTCAGCATGCCCGGACAGCCTTTGGCTGTCCGGGCATGCTGGGAGTTGTAGTTTTGCAATGGCTGGAGGCACCCTGGTTGGTAAACTCTTCCTTAAAGCTCCCATTTAGATCTCATCACTTGTGTTCCAGGTCAGCTCTATTAAGTCTGATCCACGCCACAGAGAGGCACCTGACAGCCCTTCTGGTAAGGGACGCCCAATGGTTGATGTTTACTGATGTCATGTGATGTTTGTGATTTCCCCCCCCCCCCCCCCCCCCCCCAAAATTCTAATCCAGGTTTTTGGAGGATAAAGATGATGTGATGCTCCAGAGTTGCACTCCCTGATATTCTCTTTGTCTCCTTCAGGGCAAGAAGAGAACGAAATGTACATGGACTACCTCCAGAAAGATGGCGCCAAGGTAACGCCCCAGAATCCGACACCGCAACACCGTGACCTGTGGTCATCAGGGGTAAGGAGGGACCAATGCATCGGCCCCAGTGAGATAGAACATTAATTCCTGAAAACAGCGCCACACCTGTCCTCAGGTGTTGTGCGGAATTCCAGCTCCATTCCATTGGATTGAATGGAGCCGAGTTGTAATACCTCACGCAACCTGAGGACAGGGGTGACGCTATTTTTTTATTTTTAGAAAACATCAGCTCTTTTTCTTCTATTTTGGGATAAACCCTTTAATGTCCGGATATCGCCACATACCGATAAGCCGTATGGCGGCCATACTCGTCGGCTCTAAGGCTAAAATAGCTGATACCAGAGAACAGCAGCGTTCTGCACTGCAGCCGCCTATTAACTCTTTGTGATTTCAGGACAAATTTATCTTGAGGAGGCTTGGAGGATGCGGAACAGCGTCTGTGCACCAGGAACCTCACGAGGACCTACGGTATGGCTGTGATATGTGTGTGTATATAATATATATAGTCAACACTGGGACCCCACCTCTTCCATCATGGCTGAGCCGGGAGGCCCCGTTATATGACCGTCCGCTCCCGCGTTCAGCCAAGGTCTGTATGGTCAGGCGGTAATGTGATGACGCTCACTATCTGCAGGCCTGTAGTGAGTTTATATGGTGACTGCATAGATCAGTGTTTCCCAACCAGAACGCCTCCAGCTGTTACAGAACTACAACTCCCAGCCTGTCCAGACTGCCTTTAGCGTTCCTAGTTCTTACATATTCTATCAGACTGCGGTTTTGGTAACTGTTCATGTCCCCTGAGGAATCTACTGTATAGGAAAGAAATGCGTCGGGAATCAAAACTTTTGACAGGTCTCTTAGGGCGCATTCACGTCGCAATTTTGTATACAAAACCGTATACATGTAGAAAATCATATACATTGACTTACAATACTAAAACATACAACTTGATGTATCCGGTTGTGTACATTTATTTTTTTATTTTTTACGTGTACAATTCTGCGTTTTTTTTTTTTTTTTGCACGGTTCTGTACTGTTTTTTTACAGCAGCATGTCTCAGAAGTGAGATCTGGTGTAATCAATCCCTCAGTTCTACTGTACTACTACTCCCCAACATGGAACAGACTGTTCCATGATGGGAGTAGTAGTTCCCCCCGCGGCTGCTGTGGGGGTGGGGTGGGGTCTGTGGGCAGCTGTCAAAATACTTTTTCACGGTTATAAAAGCCGTATATGATTTTTATAATGCACAATTTTGCATTACGGTTTGGTCCGTTTTTTATTTCCCGGTTTGGGAGGAAAAAATTATACAAAACTGTATTGCAAAATCATGATGTAGCCTTAGTGTTTCCCAGCCAGGGTCTACAGCTTTTGCAAAACTACAACTCCCAGCATGCCCGGACAGCCTCTGGCTGTCCGGGCATGCTGGGAGTTGTAGTTTTGCAACAGCTTGAAACACTGGCACAGACGATGACATGAGGTTCACACCTATAGACTAAGATTATCTGTTTTATGACCCATCACAGCCCATTGTTTGGGATTGCTGGGTCTTGTGGTGCTGGTTTTGAAGGTTTTGTGTAACTAGAAGCTGTGCCGGGAGGGGAACATTCCGGGCCCTAAATAAAATGCAGCCATTATTTTCTGTATAAAAGGCCCGGAACATGTGAAAGCGAGATGATCTGCGATTTCCCAGCATCCCCCAGTTGCCGCAGTAATAGATTTTATTGCAACAACAGCGAATAATTCCTCCGATTCTATAATGTGACTGGAAATTGTATCTACGGTTATAATGGGATGTATCTCCCAGAAGCCTCCACTAGAGGGAGCTGTATACACATCACATCCAGATCAAGGTCATAGCAGTATGCAGGCCATATGGCTGGACAGTATACAGGTCATATGGCTGGACAGTATACGCGTCATATGGCTGGACAGTATACAGGTCACCTGGCTGGAGAGTATACAGGTCATATGGCTGGAGAGTATACAGGTCATATGGCTGGAGAGTATACAGGTCATATGGCTGGACAGTATACACGTCATATGGCTGGACAGTATACAGGTCATATGGCTGGACAGTATACAGGTCATATGGCTGGAGAGTATACAGGTCATATGGCTGGAGAGTATACAGGTCATATGGCTGGAGAGTATACAGGTCATATGGCTGGAGAGTATACAGGTCCTATGGCTGGACAGTATACAGGTCCTATGGCTGGACAGTATACAGGTCATATGGCTGGACAGTATACAGGTCATATGGCTGGACAGTATACAGGTCATATGGCTGGACAGTATACAGGTCATATGGCTGGACACTATACAGGTCCTATGGCTGGACACTATACAGGTCCTATGGCTGGACACTATACAGGTCCTATGGCTGGACACTATACAGGTCCTATGGCTGGACAGTATACGCGTCATATGGCTGGACAGTATACGCGTCATATGGCTGGACAGTATACGCGTCATATGGCTGGACAGTATACGCGTCCTATGGCTGGACAGTATACAGGTCCTATGGCTGGACAGTATACAGGTCCTATGGCTGGACAGTATACAGGTCATATGGCTGGACAGTATACAGGTCATATGGCTGGACAGTATACAGGTCATATGGCTGGACAGTATACAGGTCATATGGCTGGACAGTATACAGGTCATATGGCTGGACAGTATACAGGTCATATGGCTGGACAGTATACAGGTCATATGGCTGGACAGTATACACGTCCTATGGCTGGACAGTATACAGGTCATCTGGCTGGACAGTATACAGGTCACCTGGCTGGACAGTATACAGGTCCTATGGCTGGACAGTATGCAGGTCATATGGCTGGACAGTATACAGGTCTTATGGCTGGACAGTATACAGGTCATATGGCTGGACAGTATACAGGTCATATGGCTGGACAGTATACAGGTCATATGGCTGGACAGTATACACGTCCTATGGCTGGACAGTATACACGTCCTATGGCTGGACAGTATACAGGTCATATGGCTGGACAGTATACAGGTCATATGGCTGGACAGTATACAGGTCACCTGGCTGGACAGTATACAGGTCCTATGGCTGGACAGTATGCAGGTCCTATGGCTGGACAGTATACAGGTCTTATGGCTGGACAGTATACAGGTCCTATGGCTGGACAGTATACAGGTCATATGGCTGGACAGTATACAGGTCCTATGGCTGGACAGTATACAGGTCATATGGCTGGACAGTATACGCGTCATAGGGCTGGACAGTATACAGGTCCTATGGCTAAACAGTATGCAGGTCATATGGCTGGACAGTATACAGGTCTTATGGCTGGACAGTATACAGGTCCTATGGCTGGACAGTATACAGGTCATATGGCTGGACAGTATACAGGTCCTATGGCTGGACAGTATACAGGTCCTATGGCTGGACTGTATACACGTCATAGGGCTGGACTGTATACACGTCATAGGGCTGGACTGTATACACGTCATAGGGCTGGACTGTATACACGTCATAGGGCTGGACAGTATACACGTCATAGGGCTGGACACATCTGGATGTCCCTTTTTGTTATAACTTTCTATTATAGACCCGACAGTGTAGCAGTGGATGCCGGTGATGATGCCGTCCGGGCCGGTGAGCCCCGTAATGGTTCCGTGTATATAGGATCTCATCTGAACCAATCATCAGTGACCACAGACCCGAGACTGTCTGAGAGAGTGGCGGATCCTTTACCTGAGCTGGTAATGTATACCCCCCCTCCTCCTCTGTTATATAAGGTTTGTGTCCCCCCCTGCTCTATTATATAAGGTTTGTGTGTCCCCCCCGCTCTGTTATATAAGGTGTGTGTCCCCCTCCTCCTCTGTTATATAAGGTTTGTGTCCCCCTCCTCCTCTGTTATATAAGGTTTGTGTCCCCCCCGCTCTGTTATATAAGGTTTGTATCCCCCTCCTCCTCTGTTATATAAGGTTTGTGTCCCCCTCCTCCTCTGTTATATAAGGTTTGTATCCCCCTCCTCCTCTGTTATATAAGGTTTGTATCCCCCTCCTCCTCTGTTATATAAGGTTTGTATCCCCCTCCTCCTCTGTTATATAAGGTTTGTATCCCCCTCCTCCTCTGTTATATAAGGTTTGTATCCCCCTCCTCCTCTGTTATATAAGGTTTGTATCCCCCTCCTCCTCTGTTATATAAGGTTTGTATCCCCCTCCTCCTCTGTTATATAAGGTTTGTGTCCCCCTCCTCCTCTGTTATATAAAGTTTGTGTCCCCCCCCCCCGCTCTGTTATATAAGGTTTGTGTCCCCCTCCTCCTCTGTTATATAAGGTTTGTATCCCCCTCCTCCTCTGTTATATAAGGTTTGTGTCCCCCTCCTCCTCTGTTATATAAGGTTTGTATCCCCCTCCTCTGTTATATAAGGTTTGTATCCCCCTCCTCCTCTGTTATATAAGGTTTTTGTCTCACCCCCCGCTCTGTTATATAAGGTTTGTGTCCCCCTCCTCCTCTGTTATATAAGGTTTGTATCCCCCCCTCCTCTGTTATATAAGGTGTGTCCCCCCCCTCCTCTATTATATAAGGTTTGTGTCCCCCCCTCCTCTGTTATATAAGGTTTGTATCCCCCTCCTCCTCTGTTATATAAGGTTTGTGTCCCCCTCCTCCTCTGTTATATAAGGTTTGTATCCCCCCCCTCCTCTGTTATATAAGGTTTGTGTCCCCCCCGCTCTGTTATATAAGGTTTGTATCCCCCTCCTCCTCTGTTATATAAGGTTTGTGTCCCCCTCCTCCTCTGTTATATAAGGTTTGTATCCCCCC
The DNA here is from genome assembly GCF_029499605.1 of Hyla sarda. Lineage (NCBI taxonomy): Eukaryota > Metazoa > Chordata > Amphibia > Anura > Hylidae > Hyla > Hyla sarda. The sequence goes on from NC_079199.1 coordinate 104,956,686, forward strand.
CCTCCTCTGTTATATAAGGTTTGTGTCCCCCCCTCCTCTATTATATAAGGTTTGTGTCCCCCCCTCCTCTGTTATATAAGGTTTGTATCCCCCCCTCCTCCTCTGTTATATAAGGATTGTATCCCCCTCCTCCTCTGTTATATAAGGTTTGTGTCCCCCCCCCCCTCCTCCTCTGTTATGTCTGTAAGGTCTGTGTTCAGGTGTCAGACCTGTCATTCATTCTGTTACAGACCCCTGTCAGTGCCCCGGACCTTCAGGACAGTCAGACAGGTAGGTCTGTAGGCCCTTTGGCTTAATAGGGTCCTTCCTGTCTCGTAAATTCAGATTCCCGGACCCCTCCGGCCTGTTTGTATGTGCAAGAGATGGCAATGAAGCCAAAAGCAGCCAAAGTGAAGAAGTTACGGAACGTGCACAACTCCAATTGACTTTAAAAGGAATTGTGCAAATGGCAGATCCCCATGAGCTCCTCTCGGAGTTATTTAAACATTGGCGCACAGGGCTACAACTATACTGTGAGAGTTATGCATGTTGAGTAACTGTAGGCACTGGTGTGTGACTGTAGACGGAGAAGGGTTGTGACTGTAGACGGAGGAGGGTTGTGACTGTAGACGGAGGAGGGTTGTGACTGTAGACGGAGGAGGGTTGTGACTGTAGACGGAGGAGGGTTGTGACTGTAGACGGAGGAGGGTTGTGACTGTAGACGGAGGAGGGTTGTGACTGTAGACGGAGGAGGGTTGTGACTGTAGACGGAGGAGGGTTGTGACTGTAGACGGAGGAGGGTTGTGACTGTAGACGGAGGAGGGTTGTGACTGTAGACGGAGGAGGGTTGTGACTGTAGACGGAGGAGGGTTGTGGCTGTAGGCGGAGGAGGCGCGTGTGGCCGTAGGCGGAGGAGGCGCGTGTGGCCGTAGGCGGAGGAGGCGCGTGTGGCCGTAGGCGGAGGAGGCGCGTGTGGCCGTAGGCGGAGGAGGCGCGTGTGGCTGTAGGCGGAGGAGGCGCGTGTGGCTGTAGGCGGAGGAGGCGCGTGTGGCTGTAGGCGGAGGAGGCGCGTGTGGCTGTAGGCGGAGGAGGCGCGTGTGGCTGTAGGCGGAGGAGGCGCGTGTGACTGTAGACGGAGGAGGTGTTAAATATAACCGGAACACTAAATTATAACCTGGTCTGACCATGGAGAGAGTGAGCCCTTTTGTATTTAAAAACCTTAATTTATTGTAATCTTCTTGACATAAAGGCAGTCCTTAGCATAAGTAAATAATGTAGGAGGGTTATGTAGGCCTGTCCATAAATCATGTCTCACCAGCTGGGATTTCTTTATCCAGCGTGGTGGATCCATCTTGAAATGTTCATCAAAATGGCCGCCTCTGTTAGCTTCCTCTAGCTGTCATTCTTGTGCTGGAGGGCTGTGCAGGACGTCCTTGGAGACCCTCATCTGTTCCTCCTTCTGGCTTTCTCTGGAGCCACTTATATGCTCAATTGATGGGTGTGTCCATCATGATTGAAGGCGTGTCCTTTATAAATGTGGGCGTGTTTATCCTGATTGATCATGTGTCTACTATCCATAAATATACAAATATATGGTTTTAATAAAAGTAAATATCTGGCCTTGTTCTTCCCCACTTGAAATAGAATGGCAATATGTCATAGATCCATATCTACAGTGACCCCCTCGACCTACGATGGCCCCGACATACGATCATTTCAACATGTGATCACTCTTAGAGGCAGCATCAACATATGATGTTTTTGTATGTCGGGGCCATCGCATAAACGGCTATCCGACAGCGCACACTGCTTCAGCTGCCCCCGGATAGCCGTTTACGGTGCCCCGTGTGGTCCGCTGACGATCACTTACCTGTCCTTGTGGCTCTGGCGCGTTCTCTTCGGGATCCCCTGCATCGCCGGCGCTCTCCATTGTTGTCATCACCTCGCTGCGCACGCCGTCCCGTCATCCAATAGGAGCGCCGTGCGTAACAACGTGATGGCGGCGACTGAGAGCGAGGATGCCGGGGAAGCAGAGGCCTTGCCGGAGCGTCGGGGACGCGGTGACAGCGATGGACGGCGACATCCAGGGCAGCGGTGATGAGCGGTGACGGTCCGGTGCGGCGGGGACAGGTGAGTACAACTTCCTCTAACAGTGGTCTTCAACCTGCGGACCTCCAGATGTTGCAAAACTACAACACCCAGCATGCCCGGACAGCCGTTGGCTGTCCGGGCATGCTGGGTGTTGTAGTTTTGCAACATCTGGAGGTCCGTAGGTTGTAGACCACTGTCCTATACTTTACATTGCACGGATCCCTCAACATACAATGGTTTCAACAAACAATGGTCCGTTAGGAACATATTACTATTGTATGTTGCGGGACCACTGTATGTATGTGTATGTGTATATATATATATATATATATATATATATATATATATATATACTGTGATCTTCTGCTGGTGAGCTTGTTATTTCAACACATGGTTAACACAAAATTGATATATATATATAATGATATTGTGTGACTGTAGGTGAAGGCGTATACATCTCATCCCGGATCAATGACCCCCATATAAGCAGACCCTTCCCCCCCCGCAGCAGTCACGGACCCCATAACATATAACATAAGCCATTAACAGGGTTTCTGTCTGTTCTGTTCATCAGTATTAGAAGAAGTCACCGCTGCCAGGAACCGGCTCCTAATCCCGGTGGAGATGAGGTGCGTCTGTCATACTGGTCAGAGGATTAGATACGTCTCTGTGCTACATTAACAGAAAAAAATTACCTTTTTAACCTATTGATTTCCAATACCCGGGGATCTCGTGATCAAAGACCATCAGCTGGCTCCAGAAAGTTAAACAGATTTGTAAATTACTTCTATTAAAATCCTTTCAGTACTTATGAGCTTCTGAAGTTAAGGTTGTTCTTTTCCGTCTAAGTGCTCTCTGATGACACCTGTCTCGGGAAACGCCCAGTTTAGAAGCAAATCCCCATAGCAAAACTCTTCTAAACTGGGCATTTCCCGAGACAGGTGTCATCAGAGAGGATTTAGACAGAAAAGAACAACCTTAACTTCAGAAGCTCATAAGTACTGAAAGGATTAAGATTTTTTAATAGAAGTAATTTACAAATCTGTTTAACTTTCTGGAGCCAGTTGATATATGTATAAAAAAAAAGTTTTTTCCTGGAATACCCCTTTTAAACGTTTTTAATCTAAATACATGTGACTGTAACAGAACTTTTTTTGGAAAGTTTTGAAGATTTTTTTTTATATTGTAATTTTTTAGTACCTACATGCAGCTAGAGGCACCTTGGTTGGGAAGACCATGTCTTAGAGACGTCAAAAGTTTCGATCCCGCCGCATTTCTTTCCCAAACAGTAGATTCCTCAGGGGACATGAACCTTTGCCACAACAGCAGTCTGATGGAATACAGCTGTATGCACTATGCATATGGCATCACATTATCTACTTGTTGTTTTTTTTGTACCCTTGTGTTTACATATACCATCAGACTGCTGTTGTGGTAAAGGTTCGTGTCCACTGAGGAATCAACTATATGGGAAAGAAATGCGTCAGAATCAATACTTTTGACATGTCTAAGAAGTGTTTCCCAACCAGGGTGCCTCCAGCTGTTGCAAAACTACAACTCCCAGTATGCCCAGACAGAATTTGGCCTTCCTAGTTGTTACGTATAACATCAGAACTTCTGTTTTGGCGAAGGTTCATGTCCCCTGAAGAATCTGGTAATGAAATGTGTCGGGATCAAACTTTTTATTATTTTTTTTTTTATATCAGAAAATTTTTATTGAAAGTTTTTTTCTTTAAACACAAATAAAAATTTGTAACAAACATACAAACAACCCCCCCCCCCCACCCCATCAACATCCTTCCCCCAAACTAACAGTCCGTCTCATCCCCACCTACCGAAAATACCAGGCAGTTACAGAACAGGAAAACTGTAAAGTAAAGCATTCAATCAAGGAAAGTGGGTGTGCAAGACATGGCCTCCCAGTAGGAGACCTCGATGGAACAAAAACATATAGAAGCCCGCCAGGCGCCACGGCAGAAGACCTCCAATACAGAGACCAAATGGAAAGCACGCACACAAGCCAATCACATACCATACACATCATCCCAGCTTCATACGGGGAACCCAAAACTAAACATCTACGTCCCATTTCTAACAGGGTCAAGTTTACGCACCCAGGGACCCAAATACCGTGAAATTTAATTTCTACCTTTCGTTTAATATAAATTCCCTTCTCCAGTCTGACTATAAATTTAACTCTGGAAATCTGACCCATCAGGGGGAGTGGGTCTAATCCAGCAATCAACCTCCAGGCTTGATACAGAACCCTTAGGACGCCAATCTCGACTTAAAGGGGTAGTCCAGTGGTGAAAAACGTATCCCCTAAGTTTGAGATCGCGGGGAGGGTTCGACCGCTGGGGCCCCTAGCGATCTCTCTGTACGGGGGCCAGGCTCTCCGGCCAGATAGCGGGTGTCGACCTCCGCACGAAGCGGCGGCCGACACGCCCCCTCAATACATCTCTATGGCAGAGCCGGAGATTGCCGAAGGCAGCGCTTCGGCTCTGCCATAGAGTTGTATTGAGGGGGCGTGTCGGCCGCCGCTTCGTGCAGGGGTCAACACCCGCTATCTGGCCGGAGAGCCTGGCCCCCGTACAGAGAGATCGCAGGGGGCCCCAGCGGTCGGATCCCCCGCGATCTCAAACTTTTCCCCTATCCTTAGGATAGGGGATAAGTTGTTCACCACTGGACTACTCCTTTTAAGAAGGCTCCTGTCCATAACCAGTGAGACCCAGCAGACACACCTTAGGGCAGTGGTCTTCAACCTGCGGACCTCCAGATGTTGTAAAACTACAACTCCCAGCATGCCGTTGGCTGTCCGGGCATGCTGAGAGTTGTAGTTTTGCAACATCTGGAGGTCCGCAGGTTGATGACCACTGCCTTAGGGAGTCTAGATAGAGTTAACCCATACACCGTCCGGATAAGATGAAGCACCTCCCTCCAATTAGCATCTATAAGGGGGCAGTGCCACATCATATGCACCAGGAGGGCCTCCAACTTACCACATCGCGGACATGCAGAATCAGATCTGACCCCAATCCTGTGCAAGAACACTGGCGTTTTATATACAGTGACCCCCCGACATACGATCATTTCAACATGCGATGGCCTCTCAAAGGCAGCATCAACATGCGATGCTTTTGTATGTCGGGGCCATCGCATAAACGGCTATCCTCCAGCGCAGACTGCTTCAGCTGCCCCCGGATAGCCGTTTACGGTGCCCCGTATGGTCCGCTGGCGATCACTTACCTGTCCTCGGGGCTCCGGCGCGTCCTCTTCGGGATCCCCTGCATCGTCGGCGCCCTCATCACGTCGCTGTGCACGCCGTTCCGTCATCCAATAGGACCGGCGTGATGACGGCGACTGAGAGTGAGGATGCCGGGGAAGCAGAGGCCTTGCCGGAGCATCGGGGACAGCGATGAAAGGCGACATCCAGGGCAGCGGTGACGGTCTGGAGCGGCGGGGACACGTGAGTATAACCTCCAATACCAGTGGTCTTCAACCTGCGGACCTCCAGATGTTGCAAAACGACAACTCCCAGCATGCCCAGACAGCCGTTGGCTGTCCGGGCATGCTGGGTGTTGTCGTTTTGCAACATCTGGAGGTCCCCAGGTTTTAGACCACTGTCCTATACTTAACATTGCACGGATCCCTCAACATACGATGGTTTCAACCAACGATGGTCCATTTGGAACGGATTCCCATGGTATGTTGAGGGACCACTGTACTCTATGTAGGAGAAAGAGCTGGGACAACTAAGATAGGTATGGAGTCAGCGCCAGCACAGTGGACCACTCCTCATCAGTCATAACTCCAAGATCCCTCTTCCATTTGCCACAAACAGTTAAAGGGAATTTGTCATGATGGACGCTCCACAATTCTCCATACAACCACGAGATAATCCCCGCTGACCCCCAATTTGTAACCACCGAATCCACAACCCTATTAGAACGAATGACCATCGCTAGGGACCTACACTGCGTCTCGTATACATGGCGAACTGTATATAGCTATAAAAGGAAGAGCGCGGCAAGGAAATGTCCTCCCACAGGTCCCCAAATAATGGGACTGCACCCTGGACCACAATTGGCTCCAAGCTACACAGTCCCTTCTGCTCCCAATAGCCGGCATCCGTAAAAGAGTCAAAATCAGGCAAGCCAGGGTTACGCCACAGTGGTGTGAACTCAGTGCCACCAGTTTATAGTGCCAATAGTTTATGCGCGTGACCCCACAGCTTGCACAAAAGATGGGTAGCGGGTAGGGGTGTGAATCGCCAAGAATTTAGCCATACGATTAGAATCGCGATACTGGTGTGGCGATTCGATATATTGCGATACCGTCTAGGTGACGATACATCGCCATATATCCCGATTCTGTCTCAAAAACAATGTCTTTTACACTTTTATTAAAACAGTTTTTTTTTTTTTTTTTAACACTTTATTAGACTTTTAGGAGGAATCATTAGATTCCTCAGACAGATGAATAGAGTTCTATTGAACTCCATTGATCTGCGGTCCATTGATAGAGCCTAGTCCAGCCAGGATCTATCAATGATAGAGCCACGGGACACCAGGGAACAGAGGTAAGTCCTCCGGCTACCTCTATAGGGGATCGCCCGCCCGTGATCACGCTGTGGGGGGGGGGGGGCGATCCACCCCACTAGCCCACCAGGGAGCATTCACAGATCCCTTTAGAAGCCGCTGTCAGCTTTGACAGCGGCGATCTAAAGGGTTAATAGCCAGCCGCAGCGATCGCGAAATGCTGGCTATTAGCGGCGGAGCCCGCTCCGTACACCCAGAGCGCCGCTGCGTCAGATCCGGGCTCCACAAATGTGGACTTTGTATCTCCTGACGCCTGGGACATGCTGTTCCGGGCGTCAGGAGATACAAATTCCACATCCCTAAAAGGATCGATTCAAAAATATTTTGAATCTATTCAGTATCGCCAAATGAAAAATCGCGATAATCGCGCAAATCGATTTTTTTTTTCTTACATCCCTAGTAGCGGGAGAGGAGTCAGGAGGCCTAGTAAGAGCACCAATCACGAGCATATGGATCAGGACCTGACCTCCATGCCATAAACCATCCCCCCATAGGACCTAACGTGCCACCATGTTGGCGGTCCGGGCATGCTGGACGTTGTAGTTTTGCAAACACTGTTCTGTTTATAAGATATTGTCTTCTTCCTGTTCTGTGATGACGCAGGGGACCCTTCTTGGCTGAGATGCTGAGGGGATGTTTTGGGGACCTGAGTTGGCTTGAGGACCTTACAGATACGCGCGGAGAACTGAGTCTCCTTGTGACCAGCACTTACCCGGACACTGACTACTTCTGGGCCACGCGCCTCACGCAGGTAGCCGCTTATATCCCCGAGGGGCTTTATATTTGTATGGAGTGCTGCAATGTCCTCTGTCCTTACAGGAAACCTACCTCACCTTATCCAACATCTGCATGAGCCTGGCGCAGGCGCAACCACAGCTGCCATGTCTGATGAAGGGTGACGTCCAGAGGGGGGCGCGGTGCATGGGGTGCTGTGCCCTGACAGACGGAGAGCAAGGGACCTGGAGCAGGTTGGTGGGGACATATAGCCTGCAGACATTGCCCCTGTCCCAGTGCTTGTGGGGAATGATTAATATGGTGCACATAGGAACTACAGGCTAAAGAGGTTACCACAGCTCATTGCATCTAAAAACAGCTCCCCACCTGTCTTTAGGTTGTGTGTGGTATCACAACTTGGCTCCATTCACTTCCATAGAACTGAGCAGCAAAACCTCTGCAACCTGAGTACAAGGGTGGCCCTGTTTTTGGAAGAAATCAGCTCTGTTAGGAAATGTTGTCAGCTGTAATTCACTGACCCTGTTAGATGCTGTTTTTTTTTCTGAAGTGTCAGAGGGGTTACCAAGTCCCTAAAGTGCTTCCTCGCTCCCCCTCCCATTCCTGCTTGATTGACAGTCAGTTGGAAGCCGAGCCCTATTTCCTTATCCTGTTCCTGTGATTGTCAGGCAAATTGTGCGCATATGTGAGATTTGGAAACAGGGATCGGCTTTTAGCTGTCAATAAAACAAGGATGGGAGGGGTGGAGAGACAAGGTGTTTCAGTCCTTAGCATTTCGGGGGATTTTTTTAGACTGTGGACCTTTTTTGTTATCTGCGTGTGCTTCCATAATGTAGAAAAAAGGCTTTTATTCTTTGGTGCCAAGGGTCAAAGGGGAGTTCTCAAGTCCCTGAAGTGCTGAGGACTAGCACTCCCTTTGCCTCCTCCCAATCCCTGTCCCCGTTTGATACATAGTCAGCTGGACGTCAAGCCCTGTTTCCAAATCTCATTCTTACACATTGTGCACAGGTGTGGATTTGTAAACTGGGATCTGCTTCCATCTGACTGTCAAACAGGGCATAGAAATAAGGGACAGTGTGGAGACACTTCAGGGACTTGGGGACACCTCTTTGTACCACAGAATGAAAGCATTGTTCTACATTATGGAGCATAGAAAGATAAATGAAAGGCCCCAAGTGTCCAAAGGGTTTTCCCAAGCCCCTTAAGTGTTGAGAACTCTTCTTGCTACCCCTCTGATCCTTGTGTGATTGACAGTCAGCTGAAAGCCAAGCCCTGTTTCCAAATAGACAAAAGGAAAGGAAAATCCAGCCTCCGCAGGTGCAATAAACCTTAAAGGGTACCTCTCATCAAAAAAACTTTTGATATATTATAGATTAATGTATGCAGAATAACTTTACATTTGCATGTTATTAAAAAATCTGCTTCTTTCTATTTAATTTTCCACTTTGAAGAAATGACCACTAGGGGTCTCCCTACCAGTCCTGGCAGCAAGCATTTCAGACTCGTGCTGGAGTCCTAAACACTACGAGCTGCCAGTCTGCTTTGTTCACAAAGGAGAACACTCAGAGCTGCCAGCCTGCTTTGTTCACAGCCTGTTTGGCTGTGAACAAAGCAGGCTTGCAGCTCTGAGTGTTTAGGACTCCAGCATGAGTCAGAAATGCTTGCTGACAGGACTGATCGGGAAAAATACAATAGAAAGAAGCACATTTTTCATTAACATGCTATTGGAAAGTTATTCAACATTCATTAATCTAAAATATATCAAAAGTTTATTTGATGGGAGGTCCCCTTTAACATTTACTTCATACCATTAAAATCAAAAACATGGTTGAAGGGGAGACATGTCACTCTAAAAACCTTTCCTTTTGTCTGCATGGTACAGGGACGGGCGGGTCCCTGCATCCGTGCTTCCACACCATTGCCCCTTCGTGTCTGGAGCCTGTGCATTTCAGTGTTGAGCTGGTCTATTTTTCTATTTATCTCTACCTGCCTGTTTCCAAATGTTACACCTGGGCATAATTTGTATGCGTAGTGTAGTAATAGGATTGGGAAACAGGTCTCAGCTTCCAGCTGTCTGCCAATCAAGCAGGGACAGGGATGGTAAGGGAAGAGAGGAGGCTTGCTAGTCCTCAGCACTTCAGGGACTCGGGAGTACCTCTTTAAGACTTGGGACCTTTTGAGATAGAGTGTATATATATATATATATATATATATATATATATATATATATTCTCTATCTAATTATTTTATTTTTTTGGTGCCAAGGGTTAAAGAGGCGTTTCCAAGTCCCTGAAGTGCTGAGGGACTGGACTCTTATATCACTGTTCCTGTTTGATTGACAGCTGGAAGCCAAGCCCTGTTTCCAAATCTTACACCTTGACACAATTAGTATGTGTAGAGCACAAATAAAATTAGGAAACAGGGCTCGGCTTCCAGGTTAATCAAGCAGGGACGGAAGAGGAAAGAGGCATTCAAGCCCTCGGCACTTAAGGAGCTTGGGAACACCTCTTTGACACTTGCCCCTTCATATATCTGTCAAGTTGTAATTCCACACACAACCTGAGGACAGGAGGGAGTGGTGGTGGTGTTTTAGAAGAAATTGGCTCTGTTTTTCTATTCCTGGATAACCCCTATAAAGCTCTGTAAAGTATTCATACCCAATTCCCTTTCCTATTCATCATCATGTAACCTTGCTCTTTGCTGGCTTTGCAGGTGTTGGGTGGCTGACGTGGCGGCAGGCCTTGCCGTGGTCTTCTTTGTGGATTACGGAGTGACGAACGTGGTCCCCATCAGCACTCTGCGGCCCCTGGATGATGACCAGTACTGGAGCGTTCCCCCCATGGCTCTACCGTTTCTTCTGCTAGAAGGTGACACGACGCATCTGTTCCCATCTCTTTCGTGTACAAAGTGTCTGCGTCTGACTAGCGTCCCCCTATTATTATTTTTTTTTAGGAAGTGACGTGGATGAGTTGGTGGGAACCGTCTTCAGGGGGCGGGTCTGTGGCACTTGCACTAGACAGGTAATTGTGATGTCTGTAGTTGTATACATACTCCCTTAGGGCCCATTCACACTGCTTAAAGGGGCACTCAGTAAGAAAAAAAAATGTTTTCCAATCAACCAGTGGCAGAAAGTTCTACAGATTTGTTAATTACTTCTATATAAGAATCTTAATCCTTCCAGTACTTATCAGCTGCTGTATGCTCCACATGAAGTTGTTTAGTTTTTTTCAGTATGACCACAGTGCTCTCTGCTGACACCTCTGTCCGTGTCAGGAACTGTCCAGAGCAGGAGAAGTTTGCTGCTGGAATTTGTTCTTGCTTTGGGCCGTTCCTGTCCACGCATGCTGGGAGTTGTACATGCCAAAATTTTTGATTCCGACACACTTCTTTCCCACACAGTAGATTCCTCAGGGGACATGAACCTTTGCCACAACAGCAAATACAATTGTTGGAATACATAACAATTGGGGTACAAGGAAACAATGAGGCAGTATGATGGTTACATTACATTATCTTATTGTTAACTTAATTGTTACATTTATTATCAGACTGCTGTTGTGGTGAAGGTTCATGTCCCCTGAGGAATCTACTGTATGGGAAAGAAATGTGTCGGGATCAAAACTTTTTACATGTCTCTAAGACAATGTTTCCCAAGCAGGGTGCCTCCAGATGTTGTGAAACTACAACACCCAGCATGCCCGGACAGCCTTCGGCTGTCCGGGCATGCTGGGAGTTGTAGTTTTGCAACAGCTGGAGGCACACTGGTTGAGTTTTTGTTTCCTCATTGTCCGGTTCTCACCTTTTTGTGTATTTATTCGGCAGCGACACATCCTGAAGTTCTGTCCGTATCCTAAGGACGACTGATCCCGCACCCCTTGGACCTCCTTCTTGTTTTGCGCACAGTATGTAGTTGCCCTCTGTATTCGTTTCTTTTCAGGATGACTGATTGAATGTTACGGTGATACATTTTATTTTCTGGTTGTTACATTGATATTTGAATTTGTCCGGATCCGTTCATGTAATAAATTGACTTAGTGTTTCCGGCGTCTTCTGTTCTCCATTATAGACAGGTCAGAAGAAAACCGTCTAACTGCATGCTATCCAGCTTTCCCAGTCTCCTGAAGATAATTTTTGTCTGGTAAAGGGGCCATATTGGAGTTCATCAGCAGACTGGGAAAGCTGGGGGAGTACTGAGCCTTGCACTGTGCACTGCATGCAACCCAGCTTTTCCAGTCTGCTGAAGAGAATATCTGGTAAAGCGGCCATATTGGAGTACATCAGACTGAGAAAGCTGGAGGAGTACTATGAGCCCTGCACTGTGTACGGAGTACCACCCTGCTTTCCCAGTCTGCTGAAGAGAATATTTGTCTGGTAAAGCGGTCATATTAGTACTCCCCCAGCTTTCCAAGTCTGCTTAAGAGCTCTAATATGACCAGACAAATATTCTCTTCAGCAGACTGGGAAAGCAGGGTGGTACTCCGTATACAGTGCAGGGCTCATAGTACTCCTCCAGCTTTCCCAGTCTGCTTAAGAGCTCTATGAGGCCTGTACTGCGTACCACCCTGCTTTCCCAGTCTGCTGAAGAGAATATTTGTCTGGTACAGTGGCCATATTGGAGCTCTTCAGCAGACTGGGAATGTTAAGGGGAGTAATACAAGGCCTGTACTGTGTGCCATCAAGCTTTTCTAGTCTCTTAAAGAGAATATCTGGTAAAGCAGCCATATTAAAGCTCTTCAGCAGACTGGGAAAGCTGGAGAAGTACTATGAGCCCTGCACTGTATACTGAGTGGCACCCTGCTTTCCCAGTCTGCTGAAGAGAATATTTGTCTGGTAAAGCGGTCATATTAGAGCTCTTAAGCAGACTTGGAAAGCTGGGGGAGTACTACAAGGCCTGTACTGCGTACCACCCTGCTTTCCCAGTCTGCTGAAGAGTATTTATCTGGTAAAGCAGTCATATTAGAGCTCTTCAGCAGACTGGGAATGCTGGGTGGCAAGCAGTACACAGTGCAGGGCTCATGGTTCTTCCCCAGCTTTCCCAGTCTCCTGAAGAGAATGAGGGTGATTTATTCAAATCTGATCAAATTCTTCACTATCACGGTGCTAGGACGAGAGATCCAGCAGGGAAGGTGAGCGCGTCTCTGGCTACACCCGACTTCCTCAGAGATCAGAACCCATCCCACCCCAAACCTCCTATGGGGGGCTAAAAATCACCCACCTATCCCATTTTTTTTTTTTTAAAGATAAAATAATGGAAACAAAAACAAACATGTTATCGCTGTGTGTATATTAAACAAATGAATACAAAGTGATCGAGAAGTCCCATCAAAACAAAAATGGTCGAGATAAAAACTAAAAATGACAAAAATATAGGGAAAAATAAGTGTTTTATAGGGGTCAGAAGAGGAGGCTTTTGAGAATAAAAATTTTCGTACAGAAACTTATAATTTTTTTTTAAAGTAAAATAAAACAACCTATATAATGTGGGGATTGATTTGATTGTATGGACCTACAGAATACAGTAAAAATTACACGTTATCTTTAAAGTGCACGGCGTCGAAACCGAAGCCCCCAAAATTTACGAAATGGCGTGTATTTTTTTGTCTTTTTTTTCAATGTCCCATTCTGTAGAGATTGCTCTGAGCAGATGCACACGGTGCACACATTACGGCCCCATTGATTTCAGAGGTACAGGGACACACATGGGGGACCCCCGATCCCGACAGCGTGTCTGCTCCTGGACCCCTCTTTGATGTCACTGGAGAGGGACAGCTCAGCACCTCCTGACCTAGAACACGTTCTCCAGACTGGGGGTCTCCTTGGTTAGGGGACATCTCAGCACCTCCTGACCTAGAACACATTCTCCAGACTGGGGGTCTCCTTGGTTAGGGGACATCTCAGCACCTTCTGACCTAGAACGCGTTCTCCAGACTGGGGGTCTCCTTGGTTAGGGGACATCTCAGCACCTCCTGACCTAGAACACGTTCTCCAGACTGGGGGTCTCCTTGGTTAGGGGACATCTCAGCACCTTCTGACCTAGAACGCGTTCTCCAGACTGGGGGTCTCCTTGGTTAGGGGACATCTCAGCACCTCCTGACCTAGAACACGTTTTCTGGATCGGGGTTTCTCCTTGCTCAGGGTTTTTATCATACGTCTTATTATTCCAGATTATGGGGTCTTATTGTCTTGTAGGATTCCGTGAGCGGAGATCTGGTAGAGGAATGTCGCCGTCTTCAGAAGCCCCCGCAGAACATGTGAGATCAGGTCATTGTAGTGTAAATCCTTGGGGGGATCGCTGGCTGGAGCTCGGATTCTGCTCCTGATGGGGGGGTGGGGGGGATACGTGACATCTTCATCTTCACACAGTAATCAAGGGAATATCCGAACTCGCTGCATTTAGGAATTAGTCATCCAGCAAAGGTTACAGCGCGAGGATAGACTGAAGACGCGACATCTTATTTCTTACCACTTAGGTCTGTGCTTTCAGCTGTTGCAAAACTACAACTCCCAGCATGCCCGGACAGCCTTTGGCTGTCCGGGCATGCTGGGAGTTGTAGTTTAGCAACAACTGTTAGGGGAGACACCATCTGAGAGACATGTCAAAAGTTTTGATCCCAACACCTTTCTTTACCATAAAGTACATTCTTCAGGGGACAGCAGTCTGATGGTGTATGGAACAACTGAAGTTCATGTTCCCTGAGGAATCTACTGTATGGGAAAGAAATACGTCGGGATCAGAACTTTTGACATGTCTTTTGAGACAGGGTGTCCGGGCATGCTGGGGGTTGTATTTTTGCAAAAGCTGGAGTCACACTAGTTGGGAAACACTATAGCCCTGTGATTGCCAACCTGTTGCACAACTACAACTCCCAGCATTCCAGGACAACCAACAGCTGTCTGGGCATGCTGGGAGTTGTAGTTTTGCAACAGCTGTAGTCACCCTGGTTGGAAAACACTGTCTTAGAGACATGTTAAAAGTTTTGACCCCTACGCATTTCTTTCCCATACAGTAGATTCCTCAGGGAGACATGAACCTTTACCCCAGTCTGATGGTATATGTAACAATAAGGACAGCTTAAGGTTGTCCAGGCCTTGTTCAGAGTTGTAGTTTTGCAACAGCTGGAAGCGCCCTGGTTGGGAGACACCATCTGAAGGACATGTCAAAAGTTTTGATTCTGATGCATTTCTTTCCCATACAGTAGTTTCTTCAGGGGACAGCAGTCTGATGGTATATGTAACAACTAGCGCACATGAAAACGAAGCAGATAATGTGACGCCATATGCGTAGTGCATGCATCATACTTTCTCGTTGTTTCCTTGTACCCTAATTGTTATACATTCCATCAGACTGCTGTTGTGGTGAAGGTTCATGTCCCCTGAGGAATCTACTTTATGGGAAAGAAATGCATCGGGATCAGAACTTTTAACATGTCTCTAAGACAGTGTCTCCCAACCAGGGTGCATTCTGGGAGTTTTAGTTTTGCAATAGCTGGAAGCACCTTGATTGGGAAACACTGACTTGGGGCCAGTTGCCAAATGTGTAGATTCCTCCTTCAATCTGCGTCTCTTTTGTTGCAACACTACAGCTCCCAACACGATCTGCATGATGGGATTGTAGTACTGCCACAGGTTGGGGAACATTTAGAGCAAATTTTTTTTTTACAAAAACAGCGCCCTGTTAGGTTGTGTGTGGTATTGCAGTTCGGTCCTGTTGAATATAAACCTACAGTAATGCATTAGATGCAAGATTATTGCAAAAAAAAGTATCAAATCTTTGTTAGATCACAAAGTAAAAATAATGTAATAAAACATGAAGACTACGGCGTCCGGAGCGCAGGGAGCGTATAGAAGGGAGGGTGTATATGATGCCGCTACATAAGTGTCTATGGAGAATGAGGTGTATGGGACCTTGAAGGAATGAAAAATAAATGGGGCTCCCAGCAGACCTATTTACAATTATATGGGAACTCACATCATCACATGATGTCTTCCCCGCTGTCTCATAGATCTGCAGCCGTCCAGATCTCTATAGAGAAACATGACCTGGTCAGATGGATCCAGATCTCTATAGAGAAACATGGCCTGGTCAGATGGATCCAGATCTCTATAGAGAAACATGGTCTGGTCAGATGGATCCAGATCTCTATAGAGAAACATGGCCTGGTCAGATGGATCCAGATCTCTATAGAGAAACATGTCCTGGTCAGATGGATCCAGATCTCTATAGAGAAACATGGCCTGGTCAGATGGATCCAGATCTCTATAGAGAAACATGTCCTGGTCAGATGGATCCAGATCTCTATAGAGAAACATGTCCTGGTCAGATGGATCTAGATCTCTATAGAGAAACTAAGTTTGAAGTGTACGGGTGCCAGATCCGATTGGGAGGAGCAAAATCCGTCTGCTCCCGTATCCCAGCCGGGTCAGGCCGATACCCCATTAACTTCAATGAGCCGACCAGAGTCGAACGCTTACTCCGGTCGGCTCATTTTTGCCCCGTATGCATTTTTCCCATCGGACCTAAAACCGTGCTATACCATGGTTTTAGGTCCGGTTAGAGAGCCGTATACGGTGCAAAAATGAGCCGACCAGACTCAGCGTTAGACTCCAGTCGGCTCATTGAAGTGAATGGGGTTCGGGCCGAATCTGGCTGGGATACGGGAGCAGCCGGATTTCGTTCTTCCCAACCGGATTCGGCACCCGTACACTATAAACGTAGTGTGAACTGGCTCACAGATGGATCCACATCGTTCTGGCACCATGCTCATGGGAGGGGCAGGTTTTGGCACAAGCAGCATGAATCCACGAATCCTCCTTTCAGGTGTGAACAGGTTCAGCTGGTGAAGGAGACATCATGTCGGGGGGAATGTTTGGTGCAAACAGCAATGTGTCTGACCACGTTCATCCCTCCATGGTGGCCGTCAGCATGACCATGCACCATACACGTGGGTCATGTAGTCAGGATTGGTTCCAGGTTTTTCTTGCCTCCACAGTCCTTAGATCCCATGATCTTAAACCCAATTCTGTCCTGACCTCTTGGTGACATCGGACGAAATGTGAGATCATGACACAATGACCTTAAAGGGGTACTCCGCCCCTAGACATCTTATCCCCTATGCAAAGGATAGGGGATAAGATGTCAGATAGTGGGAGTCCTGCTGCTGGGGACCCCCGGGATCTTGGCTGCAGCACTGTCACGCCCCCTCCCATAGACTTGCATTGAGGGGCAGGGCGTGATGTCACATGGGGGCGGAGTCGTGACGTCACGCTCTTCCACTCGCGTGGTCGGGATCCGAAGCCTCCAGTGTTGCTGGAAGCCTTTGAGGTGGGTACTGCAGCCGAGATTCCGGGGATGCCCAGCAGCGGGACCCCTGCGATCTGACATCTTATCCCCTATCCTTTGGATAGAGGATAAGATGTCTAGGGGCGGAGTACCCCTTTAATGTTCTCCATCATATCTGTAATATCAGTCATTACTGAATACGGGATCTAAAGGCAACTCTAACTGTGACCTGAGAAGCCTCGACAGCTTCTGAGGGTCCATCAGTCGAAGGGTCTGTCAGTCAGAGGGTCCGTCAGTCGGAAGGTCCGTCAGTCACAGGGTCCATAAGTCGGAGGGTCCGTCAGTCACAGGGTCCATCAGTCGGAGGGTCCGTCAGTCACAGGGTCCATCAGTCGGAGGGTCCGTCAGTCACAGGGTCCATCAGTCGGAGGGTCCGTCAGTCACAGGGTCCATCAGTCGGAGGGTCCGTCAGTCACAGGGTCCATCAGTCGGAGGGTCCGTCAGTCACAGGGTCCATCAGTCGGAGGGTCCGTCAGTCACAGGGTCCATCAGTCGGAGGGTCCGTCAGTCACTGGGTCCATCAGTCGGAGGGTCTGTCAGTCACAGGGTCCATCAGTCGGAGGGTCTGTCAGTCACAGGGTCCATCAGTCGGAGGGTCTGTCAGTCACAGGGTCCATCAGTCGGAAGGTCTGTCAGTCACTGGGTCCATCAGTCGGAGGGTCCGTCAGTCACTGGGTTTAGGGCTGTAAATTAGATTGGAAACTGAGCGTGGACCAAGGTGATTGTTGAATTATAAATTCTCTTGCTCATCCTGTGCGGTCTCCACCATAGGCTGATTAGTGGACAGAGGAGACCTGACGACTAATGGAGATCGGGGAGAGTCCTGAGCTGGAAAGGAGGGAGGTATATGTGACAAGATGTATCCAGAAGATGGAGGAACCAAACCAACACCTGTATACAAGAGTAAGGGGTAGACTCAATGATCAGTGATGTCACCGCTGATCTCTAGTGATGTATAGGATGTATTCTCAGTGATGTCACCGCTGATCTCTAGTGATGGATAGGCTGTATTCTCAGTGATGTCACTGCTGATCTCTAGTGATGGATAGGCTGTATTCTCAGTGATGTCACCGCTGATCTCTAGTGATGGATATTCTGTATTCTCAGTGATGTCACCGCTGATCTCTAGTATATGGATAGGCTGTATTCTCAGTGATGTCACCGCTGATCTCTAGTGATGGATAGGATGTATTCTCAGTGATGTCACCGCTGATCTCTAGTGATGGATAGGCTGTATTCTCAGTGATGTCACCGCTGATCTCTAGTGATGGATAGGATGTATTCTCAGTGATGTCACCGCTGATCTCTAGTGATGGATAGGCTGTATTCTCAGTGATGTCACCGCTGATCTCTAGTGATGGATAGGCTGTATTCTCAGTGATGTCACCGCTGATCTCTAGTGATGGATAGGCTGTATTCTCAGTGATGTCACAGCTGATCTCTAGTGATGGATAGGCTGTATTCTCAGTGATGTCACCGCTGATCTCTAGTGATGGATAGGCTGTATTCTCAGTGATGTCACAGCTGATCTCTAGTGATGGATAGGATGTATTCTCAGTGATGTCACCGCTGATCTCTAGTGATGGATAGACTGTATTGTCAGTGATGTCACCGCTGATCTCTAGTGATGGATAGGCTGTATTCTCAGTGATGTCACCGCTGATCTCTAGTGATGGATAGGCTGTATTCTCAGTGATGTCACTGCTGATCTCTAGTGATGGATAGGCTGTATTCTCAGTGATGTCACCGCTGATCTCTAGTGATGGATAGGCTGTATTCTCAGTGATGTCACCGCTGATCTCTAGTGATGGATAGGCTGTATTCTCAGTGATGTCACCGCTGATCTCTAGTGATAGATAGGCTGTATTCTCAGTGATGTCAGCGCTGATCTCTATTGATGGATAGGCTGTATTCTCAGTGATGTCACCGCTGATCTCTAGTGATGGATAGGATGTATTCTCAGTGATGTCACCGCTGATCTCTAGTGATGGATAGGCTGTATTCTCAGTGATGTCACCGCTGATCTCTAGTGATGGATAGGCTGTATTCTCAGTGATGTCACCGCTGATCTCTAGTAATGAATAGACTGTATTCTCAGTGATGTCACCGCTGATCTCTAGTGATGGATAGGCTGTATTCTCAGTGATGTCACTGCTGATCTCTAGTGATGGATAGGCTGTATTCTCAGTGATGTCACCGCTGATCTCTAGTGATGGATAGGCTGTATTCTCAGTGATGTCACCGCTGATCTCTAGTGATGGATAGGCTGTATTCTCAGTGATGTCAGCGCTGATCTCTAGTGATGGATAGGCTGTATTCTCAGTGATGTCAGCGCTGATCTCTAGTGATGGATAGGATGTATTCTCAGTGATGTCACCGCTGATCTCTAGTGATGGATAGGCTGTATTCTCAGTGATGTCACCGCTGATCTCTAGTGATGGATCGGCTGTATTCTCAGTGATGTCACCGCTGATCTCTAGTAATGGATAGACTGTATTCTCAGTGATGTCACCACTGATCTCTAGTGATGGATAGGCTGTATTCTCAGTGATGTCACCGCTGATCTCTAGTGATGGATAGGATGTATTCTCAGTGATGTCACCGCTGATCTCTAGTGATGGATAGGCTGTATTCTCAGTGATGGATTCTTCTGTGATGGATTCTGTGCAGATCTCTCACCATCTCCTTGTCACATGGTCGCTATAGGGTTAATTAAAATATCCTAAATGTATAGGTCACAGGTCACCTGTAGACATGGGGGGGCGTCCTATATTATTAAGTCTGCTAATATAGAGCCACTCGTCCTTGACCCCTGACCCCTAATCACATGGTCTCATAGTGGTCGGGGGTCGCGCTGTATAATGAAGGGTTATTGTATAATACATAGAGATCCAGCGGGAGGCGCTGTGTGACCTCCAGCCTCCACAAGGTGATCGGTGTGAGGAGGATTGAGGTCAGTCATCGGCTGCCATCACCGGAGCTGTCACTCACAGGCAGCCGAGCGCACACTCAGGGGAGAGAGCAAGGTCATGGCATTTCAAGAGAAGTGGTACTGTGCACGGTGTCTATATACAGGACAGGAGAAGTGGTGCTGTGCACTGTGTCTATATACAGGACAGGAGAAGTGGTACTGTGCACGGTGTCTATATACAGGACAGGAGAAGTGGTACTGTGCACGGTGTCTATATACAGGACAGGAGAAGTGGTGCTGTGCACTGTGTCTATATACAGGACAGGAGAAGTGGTACTGTGCACGGTGTCTATATACAGGACAGGAGAAGTGGTACTGTGCACGGTGTCTATATACAGGACAGGAGAAGTGGTGCTGTGCACTGTGTCTATATACAGGACAGGAGAAGTGGTACTGTGCACGGTGTCTATATACAGGACAGGAGAAGTGGTACTGTGCACGGTGTCTATATACAGGACAGGAGAAGTGGTGCTGTGCACTGTGTCTATATACAGGACAGGAGAAGTGGTGCTGTGCACTGTGTCTATATACAGGACAGGAGAAGTGGTACTGTGCACGGTGTCTATATACAGGACAGGAGAAGTGGTGCTGTGCACTGTGTCTATATACAGGACAGGAGAAGTGGTGCTGTGCACGGTGTCTATATACAGGACAGGAGAAGTGGTACTGTGCACGGTGTCTATACAGGACAGGAGAAGTGGTACTGTGCACTGTGTCTATACAGGACAGGAGAAGTGGTGCTGTGCACTGTGTCTATATACAGGACAGGAGAAGTGGTACTGTGCACGGTGTCTATACAGGACAGGAGAAGTGGTGCTGTGCACGGTGTCTATATACAGCACAGGAGAAGTGGTGCTGTGCACTGAGTATATATAAAGGACAGGAGAAGTGGTACTGTGCACTGAGTATATATAAAGGACAGGAGAAGTGGTGCTGTGCACTGTGTATATATACAGGACAGGAGAAGTGGTACTGTGCACTGAGTATATATAAAGGACAGGAGAAGTGGTACTGTGCACTGAGTATATATAAAGGACAGGAGAAGTGGTGCTGTGCACTGTCTATATACAGGACAGGAGAAGTGGTGCTGTGCACTGTGTCTATATACAGGACAGGAGAAGTGGTACTGTGCACTGAGTATATATACAGGACAGGAGAAGTGGTGCTGTGCACGGTGTATATATACAGGACAGGAGAAGTGGTGCTGTGCACGGTGTATATATACAGGAAAGGAGAAGTGGTGCTGTGCACGGTGTATATATATAGGAGAGGAGAAGTGGTACTGTGCACTGAGTATATATAAAGGACAGGAGAAGTGGTACTGTGCACGGTGTATATATACAGGACAGGAGAGGTGGTGCTGTGCACGGTGTATATATACAGGAGAGGAGAAGTGGTACTGTGCACTGTGTATATATACAGGACAGGAGAAGTGGTACTGTGCACTGTGTATATATACAGGACAGGAGAAGTGGTGCTGTGCACTGTGTATATATACAGGACAGGAGAAGTGGTACTGTGCACCGTGTATATATACAGGTCAGGAGAAGTGGTACTGTGCACGGTGTATACAGGTCAGGAGAAGTGGTACTGTGCACGGTGTGTATATACAGGACAGGAGAAGTGGTTCTGTGCACGGCGTATATATATGCAGGACAGAAGTGGTACTGTGCACTGTCTATATATACAGGACAGGAGAAGTGGTATTGTGCAGTCTATATATACAGGACAGGAGAAGTGGTACTGTGCACAGTGTATATATACAGGACAGGAGAAGTGGTACTGTGCACAGTGTATATATACAGGACAGGAGAAGTGGTACTGTGCAGTGTCCATAAAGGAAATAAATGACGGGATGTTGTGGTAATGACCGGTCCCACTTGTTCTTATGTTTTCCCCATATATCACATGTAGTCAGGCAATGGACAGGACAGATGACCTCTGACCCTGGTGATCAATGTCGTCCTATAGGATAAAGCCCGGACTGTACGGGGGTCACTGGTATTATGACTGGACAGATCAGCACCAATCACCATTGTGCACTTTGGATCAGCATGTGAACAGGATCCTATAGATGTCCTGATGTATAAGCCGGTGGCGCCCCCTGTGATGTAATTCTAAGAGGTGACTTGTAGGAGGATTTCTCTCGGTAACATCAGGCGGATGAATATTTAATCCCTTATAATTCACACGATCGATAGAGCGGAGGCGAATACAGACGTCATCGGGGATTAATGATCAATAGGGATCAGTGGGACCAGATTATCTGCTGAACACGGAAGGTTCTAGATGTTTCCTCATATATAATGGGCCTCGGGGGTAAACAATGGAACCAGCGATCATATGGGTGTCAGAGGAGACATGTCTTTCCATAACGGGGAACTCCGCCACCAGAAAGTTGTCTTTAAAATTAGTCCCCCAAGACATGTAACTTACTAATATAGTGTTACCACACACTGTACTGGGCTCAGCATGTTTGAGTGATTCGCCACTGGCAGGAAGTTGTGAAGTCCTCACATCATCAGTGTGGTGTTGTCCCTAGCCCCTCAGCTCCCTCCTTTCTCCTGACAGGAAGTTGTGTGGTCCTCTTGTTATCAGTGTGGTTTTGTCTTAGCAGCTCCCTGACTCCTCCCTTTCTCCTGACAGGAAGTTGTGTAGGCCTCTCATTGTCAGTGTGGTGTTGTCTTTGCAGTTCCTGTCTCCTCCCTCTCTCCTGACAGAAAGTTGTCTTACCCTCTCATTGTCAGTGTGGTGTTGTCTCAGTAGCTCCCAGCTCCTCCCTCTCTCTTCTGACAATAAGTTGTCTAGCCCTTTTATTATCAATGTGGTGTTGTCTCAGCAGCTCCTCGGCTCCTCCCTCTCTCTCTTCTGACAAGAATTTGTCTAGCCCTTTTATAATTAGTGTGGTGGTGTCTTCAGCTCCTTGGCTTCCCCCTCTCTCCCATCATCACCCTGTCTCAGGAGACCTGGCTGCTTCTTGTCTATGCGCTCAAGCCCCACCCCCTGAGTGATGTCATCACCTCTGACCATCCCTTTCACCCTACATTACCATCTCCCTATCATATATATACATGTATAAATATATATATCTTTATTGGGACATTTAGGAAAGCTTGAGATCTGGTTACAGCTGCCTTGTGCCAAACTATATGACAGGCAGAGGAGCAGACAGGGGATGAATACAGCTGGTGGTGCATCCTCGTTGAATGTGCCATAGTCTGCTGTGGAATAACATGTTCTGCAGCAGCTCTTGGGAGGTCGATCTAGCAGTAGTGCAATGACTGCCATGGGGCCCCAGCAATATTCAGCTATGAGCTAGAGGGCGATAGTGAGGAGCGTGACTTCTGTAGCGATTGGCTTAGAGCAGTAGTTTTGCAACAGGTAAAGACACCCGGATGGCTAACATTGGCTTAGAGAAACGTATGGGTGCATCTGTAGTATATTAGGTGTCATAGGGG
Organism: Hyla sarda; assembly: GCF_029499605.1. Lineage (NCBI taxonomy): Eukaryota > Metazoa > Chordata > Amphibia > Anura > Hylidae > Hyla > Hyla sarda. The sequence continues at coordinate 104,979,855 of NC_079199.1, forward strand.
AGGTGCTTTGTTTTTCTGCACAGAGCTGATGTTTCGTTTCAATGGGGGAGATTTATCAAAACCTGTGCAGAGGAAGAGTTGCCTATAGCAACCAATCTGTTTGCTTCTTTCATTTTAAAAAGGGCCTGTCCAAAATGAAAGAAGCGATCTGATTGGTTGCTATGGGCAACTGGTCAACTTTTCATCAAGTTTTGATAAATCTCCCTGACTGTGCGGCAGTGTCCTCTGTGTCGTCCGCCCCGCTCGGGGGATGACCTGGGGGAGGGGGGGGCACATCTAATCATCACCATAGGATATGAAGTCCCCGACCGCCCGTGCTCTATAAGATCTCGCTCTGCCAACGCCGTCCACGCCAATTACCACAAAGCTTTGAAGTGATTCTCAGTGAAGCGGAGAAGAGAGGGAAGCGATTCATGTTCTCATTAAACTGCGCGGGAGCCCCTCACATCTCCGCACTATGTCTATTATGAGACGGCGGCGCACATGAGAGGACTGGCGCAAAAAGCAATTTGGATTAGTGCGGGGGAGGGGAGCGGAGACATGGAGTGATTACCGATACGGGGGGTGATGGACGGCGTCGGCTCTGCTGCATCTACACGCCGGGACAATTATATGGCTTATTGATCAGCATGTCGGACAACTCTGCTACACCGCGCAGCAGAGGTGATTTGTCAGGGCACTCATTAACTGCTCGGCTACTGGGATACATCCCCCGCCTATATATCACAGGCTAATGTATCCACTGCTGTGATACACCCCTCACCTATATATCATGTATCCCCTGCTGTGATACACCCCCCCCCCCCGCCTATATATCACAGGCTAATGTATCCACTGCTGTGATACACCCCTCACCTATATATCATGTATCCCCTGCTGTGATACACCCCCCGCCTATATATATATATATCACAGCCAAATGTATCCACTGCTGTGATACACCCCTCACCTATATATCATGTATCCCCTGCTGTGATACACCCCTCACCTATATATATATCACAGCCAAATGTATCCACTGCTGTGATACACCCCTCACCTATATATCATGTATCCCCTGCTGTGATACACCCCCCGCCTATATATATATCACAGCCAAATGTATCCACTGATGTGATACACCCCTCACCTATATATCGCAGGTCTGATGTATCCAATATTGTGACACACCTCACCTATTTCTTAGATGTCAACTCGCATGTGGTTTCTTTTCAGCCTATGTGCATGTATCATATTTCTTTTTACCATTTAATTTATTAACTTATGTCTGTTTTCTCATTTTTTCTCTTTTTTCCATACATGGGTCATTTCTTATTTTCAGACATTATTCCTATGGGTAGTTAGTATTAGTATTTGTATTTATTCACCTTCCTGATACTTGAAGTTTACATCTGATGTCTTTATACTGCCCCTTTTTTACTTGTAAGGGGTTAATTCCTGCCGGTCACATGACCTGTGACCGGCCGCAATTACCTCACTGCCTATTTAAGCCGACCTGTAACATGCATTTGTTGTATGACTAAGAGCGCCTATAGCGCTTGAAACGCGTTACTTGTTCCTTCCTTGTCCTATGGATTAAACCTGATTTTATCTGCATTGAGCTGGATCCGATCTCCTTCATTTTCTTGTTATTGGCTGGTGCCGTCCAGCACCTGGATCCGCGCTCTGCTGTCTGGGGCGGGGTGAGCTGGCTTTCACCTTGTTTGCCACACCTCACCTATACATCATGTATCCCCTGCTGTGATACACCCCCGCCTGTATATCACAGCTTAATGTATCCACTGCTGTGATACACCCACCACTTATCTATCATGTATCCTGTGCTGATACAACCATCTATATATCATGTATCCTCTGCTGTGATACACGCCCCCCCCACCCCCCCGCATTTATAACACAGGCTAATGTATCCACTGATGAGATACACCCCTCACCTATATGGCAGGTCTGATGTGTCCAATACTGTAACACACACCTCACCTATATATCATGTATCTCCTGCTGTGATAGACCCCTCAGCTATATATCATGTATCCCCCTGCTGTGATACACCCCCCTATCTATGTATCACAGGCCTGATGTATCCCCTGCTGTAATACACCCCTCACCTATAAAGTCATGTATCCCCTGCTGTGATACACCCCTCACCTATAAAGTCATGTATCCCCTGCTGTGATACACCCCTCACCTATGTATAACAGGCCTGGTGTTTTCCCTGTTGTGATACATCTTATACCCCATGACGTATCCGCAGTCACCTGACAATCTACATCTTGAAGAGCAGAGTGTCTGACCTTTTATGAAGCTAGAAGTAGAGTTGTTGCCTATATGCGGTGTTTCTGCACCATCAGAAGAGACCCGGTGTCCTGGGTCTGAAGGGAGAAGCCCCGGTGTGCGGAGTCTGAAGGGAGAAACCCTGGTGTGCTCAGTCTGAAGGGAGAAGCTCAGTCTGAAGGGAGAAGCCCCCATGTGTTCAATCTGAAGGGAGAAGCTCCAGTCCTGGTGGACCCTAAAAGTTAAGGCCACTAAAGAGTCTTCAAAGTAAATCTCATACTGGATCTAGCCAGTGGCCAGTTGTGAGGAAAGACTGACAGTAGATGCTTCCCAGCAGCTTAAGAAACTGTTGACCTGTGCACCAATCTCGGCATATGCTGACTACAGTAAGCCCAATAGTGAAAGGCTTCGGAGTGGTCCTGACCTAGGTCCAAGATGGCCATGAGAGAGTAATTGCCCACACATCAGGAGAATTATTGGCCTGTAATAGAAATGTAATTGATCTTCTCCTCAGATCTCATGTGAATCACCAGTCTCCTCGTGCACCAGACTTGGGTAATAGAACAACGATGGCCGGTTTGTTTGAGGTCAGTATATGGAGCATATTGGCCTAGACATAGTAATGGAAAGCCAAATACATAATCCTAGTACCCAGAGGACCTAGGGCCCAGATATGAAAAGCTGGGATTAGTAGAGGCTCCCAACCTCATGACTGGTCTAGACAAAGATGGAGACGTACCAAAAGTCAAAGATATGATGGACCACAGAAGAAGGGCAACAGCGAGATGAACAACCGGAGAGAGTAAAAAGGTGGCACGCTGAGGGACATCAACTTGGCAGAGCAGAGAACACTGACACTCTCTGGAACACAACTACCTCAGGGGGATGGACTGACTTCTAATAGGAGTCCTAAATTGTCAAGCGAAGTTACTGACAGAAGTGTCTCACCTATATCAGGGAAACATGCACTACCCTGTACCATTCCCAAAACCATGGTGCTTGTGTCTTAACCAATTGTTGGGGGTGCATAACAATACTGTACTTTCCCCAGTACGTCTTCTCCTCTCAGCACCTGTTGTTTGAATGGAATAGGTGGTCTCCTCCTTAACGACGCAGAACGTATCGGGTCGGTCCCGGTGGCCATCAACGGCCGGGACCCGCGGCTTATAATGGACATCACCAATCGCGGTGATGCCCGGTATTAAAGGAGTACTCCGGTGCACACTTTTTTCATCTTATCCCGTCCGGGCTGCAAAATAAAAGAAAACACACTTTAGCTTACCTGCCAACGAGCCCCCGGAGCTCCGGTACAGGTGTTCGGTCCCCGGGCTGTATTCTTCTTACTTCCTGTTAGCCCGGCACGTCACACGGAGCTTCAGCCTATCATCGGCCGCAGCGATGTCCTGCCTCGGCCGGTGATAGGCTGAAGCTCCGTGTGACGTGCCGGGCTAACAGGAAGTAAGAAGAATACAGCCAGGGGACCGAACACCTGTACCGGAGCTCCGGGGGCTCGTTGGCAAGTAAGATAAAGTGTGTTCTCTTTTATTTTGCAGCCCGGACGGGATAAAATGAAAAAAGTGTGCACCGGAGTACTACTCTAAGCCTTCAGACGCGGCAATCAAAGTTGACGGCCGCGTCTGAAGTGAAACCGAAAGCATCCCGGCAGCTGAGTCGGGCTGTTCGGGACCATCCCGAACAGCTTGCATGACAACAGGAGGATCCCTACCTGCCTCCTGTGTGTCCGATCGCCTAATGACTGCTCCGTGCCCGAGATCCAGGCAGGAGCAGTCGAGCGACGATAACACTGATCAATGCCATGTTAATGCATGGCAGTGATCAGTGTAGGAAATCAGTGTGTGAGATGTTATAGTGTCCTATGGGGGCTATAACATTGCAAAACAAAAGTGAAAAAAAAGTGTTAATAAATGTGATTAACCCCTTCCCTAATAAAAGTCAAAACCACACCCCTTTTCCCCCCAAAAAAAACTATATAGCTGCGTGCGTAAATGTCCAAACTATAAAAATATATTGTTAATTAAACCGCACAGTCAATGGTGTACATGTAAAAAAAAAATCCAAAATAGCGTATTTTTGGTAACTTCATTAAAAAATGAATAAAAAGCGATCAAAAAGTCCAATCAAAACAAAAATGGTACCGATAAAAACTTCAGATCACAGCGCAAAAAAATTAGCCTCATACATCCCCATATGCGGAAAAATGAAAAAGTTATAGGTGTCTGAAGATGACATTTTTAAACGTATACATTTTCCTGCATGTAGTTATGATTTTTTCCAGAAGTACAACAAAATCAAACCTATATAAGTAGGGGACCGTATGGACCTACAGAATAATAATAAGGTGTCATTTTTACTGAAAAATGCACTGCGTAGAAACAGAAGCCCCCAAAAGTTACTAAATGGCGTTTTTTTTCTTCAATTTTGTCGTACAATGTTTTATTTTCCGTTTCGCCATGGATTTTTGGGTAAAATGACTAATGTCACTGCAAAGGAGAATTGGTGGCGCAAAAAATAAGCCATAATATGGATTTTTTAGATGGAAAATTGAAAGGGTTATTTTTAAAAGGTAAGGAGAAAAAAACGAAAATTCAAAAACTGAAAAACGCTGAGTCCTTAAGGGGTTAATCTGATGGTGCCCCTATGTGTCAAAAGCGAAAAATGTATGCTGCAGACCTGGATGGGGGGGGCATTGAAGGAAGTGACGTACAATGGTGGCTACATTACTTGGCTGCGAATCAGAAGCCAAAGAAGCTGCCCCTACAAGATGGAGACCTTGAGTAGAACCATCCTGCCAGATGGGCTAAAAATTGCAAAAGAGAGATGGGAACCGGCTTGGCATGAAGTCATGCAACAGCTGAACTCCCAGTGTTCAAAATCAATCAGTAGGGTGCACGGGGGCCGTTACATCCAAACATATTGGCACGTTTCACATTTGTTAGTTGGGCATCTAAACCTGTTCCACATGACCTTTTTGCTCAGAAATGTCTGAGGATGGAGATTGCTGGGAGACTGTCAGACCTCTGTCTTTAATAAGACCTTGACCAAGAGACGGAGGCCATCGCCAAGAGACGGAGGCCATCGCCAAGATACCGAGCGTCTTCCTGGCGAGACCATCACCAAGAGACTCCAAGCGTCTTCCTGGCGCTCTATTTCGGCACATCGCGGATCGGGTTGACAGGTTGCTGGGTGGGGCTGGAGAGGACCCAACAGTCATGATACATATTGGCACCAATGGCAAAGTAAGAGGAAGGTGGAGTGTCCTTTAAAAATGATTTCAGGGACATAGGCCGCAAGCTTATAGCAAGGACCTCCAAGGTAAGATTTTCTGAAATATTACCTGTACCACGAGCCACACCAGAGAGGCAGCAGGAGATCAGGGAGGTAAACAAGAGGTTCAGAAGCTGGTGTAGGAAGAAGGGGTTTGGGTTCATGGAGAACTGGGCCGACTTCGCTGTCAGTTACCGGCTCTACCGTAGGGATTGGGCTGCACCTCAATGGGGAGGGTGCAGCTGTGCTTGTGGAGAAGTTGGCTAGAAGGGTGGAGGAGTGTTTAAACTAGGGACTGGGGGGTAGGGACTTATTAATGTACCTGGGGGTGGAGCGGAGGGAGGGGTTAGAATAGTTTAATAGGGATAGGCTTCATAGAAGAAAGGAAAAAAAAAAAACACACCATTGAATTGCATGTTGACTAATGCCAGAAGTCTGTCCAATAAAACAGATGAACTGGAGTGATTTATGTCTGAGGAAAATTATGACATAGTGGGTATAACAGAGACTTGGTTGGACGATAGCTGTGACTGGGCGGTCAACATACAGGGTTATAGTCTGTTCAGGAAGGATCGGACAAAACGGAAAGGGGGAGGAGTCTGTTTATGTAAAGTCCAGTCACTACGGGAAGATATACGGGAGGGAAACGATAATCTGAAGTCATTATGGGTAAAAATATATGGAGATAAAAATAAAAAAATTCTGATAGGGGTTATAAGCTATAAGCCACCAAACATAATGGAAGAGGCAGAAGATCAATTATTGAGGCAAATAAACAGCAAATCAGAACAACGTGATAATAATGGAGACTCAATCCCATAAAGGAAACAGGTTTCTGACTATAGCTAAAGACAATTATCTGTCCCAAATGGTGCAGGGCCCAACCAGAGGGGGCGCCCTACTAGACTTAATATTAACCAACAGACCTGACAGAGTAATTAATGTGCAAGTAGATGGACACCTAGGAAATAGTGACCATAATATAATACATTATAACTTGTTCTTCAATAAGGGAATCTCTCGAGGGGCCACAAAGACAATGAACTTTAGGAAGGCGAAGTTCTATCAACTCAGAGAAGCCCTGAACAATATAAAATGGGATAATGTCCTCAAAAACAAGAATACTGACACTAAATGGGAGACTTTTAAAAATATCTTAAATTCTCACTGTAAGATGTATAAACCTTATGGGAATAAAAGGGTCAGAAATAAAAGAAAACCAATATGGATGAATAAGAACGTTAAGGGGCAATAAATTACAAAAATAAAGCATTTAAACTACTAAAAGAGGACAACAGTGAAGAAGCATTAAAAAGCTATAAAATTTTAAAATATGTAAAAAAAAAAAAAAATGAAAAGCCACAAAAATAGAGACAGAAAGACTCATTGCCAAAGAGTAAAACTAACCCCAAAATGTTCTTTAACTATATAATAGCAAAAAGGTCAAAATGAAAGTGTAGGCCCTACATGATGAGGAAGAAATTATAAACTGGGATCAGGAAAAAGCAAATATACTAAACAAATTCTTCTCCACTGAAATGGAGGAAAATGAAATGCCAGGTGAAATACAGCGAGATAAGGTAAACCCCCAGTACAGGTCACCTGTCTAACTCAGGAAGAAGTACAGGTCACCTGTCTAACTCAGGAAGAAGTACAGTGCTGCCTACAAAAAATCTAAATAGACAAATCAACAGGTCCAGATGGCATTCACCCTCGTGTTCTAAAGGAATTAAGTAATGTAATAGACAGACCCCTATTTTTAATATTCCGGGACTCTATAGTGACAGGGACTGTTCCCCAGGACTGGCACATGGCAAATGTGGTGCCAATATTTAAAAAGGGGTCAAAAGGTGACCCCGGGAATTATAGACCTGTTAGTTTAACCTCCATTGTACGTAAATTGTTTGAGGGTTTTCTAAGAGAAGCTATTTTGGAGTATCTTGATAAAAATAAATGTATGACACCATATCACATGGCTTTATGAGGGATCGGTCCTGTCACCTGATCAGCTTTTATGAGGAGGTGAGCTCCAGACTGGACCAGGGGCAATCCTTGGATGTCGTATATCTGGCTTTTTCCAAAGCATTTGATACGGTTCCACATAAAAGGTTGGTGCATAAAATGAGAAGAATTAGGCTGGGGGAGAATGTGTGCAAGCGGGTAAGTAACTGGCTCAGTTATAGGAAACAGAGGGTGGTTATTAATTGTACTTATTCTGATTGGGTGGCTGTTACTAGTGGAGTACCACAGGGGTCCGTCTTGGGTCCTGTTCTATTTAATATATTCATTAATGACCTTGAAGAGGGGTTGAATAGTAAAGAAGCAATCTTTGCAGATGATACTAAACTCTGTAAAGCGGTAAACACAATAGAGGACAGGGCACTATGAATAGTAAATAACACAATAGAGGACAGTGAACTGTTTCAAATGGATCTGGATAGGTTGGACGTTTGGGATGGGAAGTGGCAGATGAGGTTCAACACTGATAAATGTAAGGTAATGCACATGGGGAAGAAAAATCCAGGCTGGGATTATGTATTAAAGGGGTATTCCAGGCAAAAACTTTTTATATATATCAACTGGCTCCGGCAAATTAAACAGATTTGTAAATTACTTCTATTAAAAAATCTTAATCCTTCCAATAGTTATTAGCTTCTGAAGTTTTCTAACTGCTCAATGATGATGTCACGTCCCGGGAGCTGTGCATGATGGGAGAATATCCCCATAGGAACTGCTCAGCTCCCGGGACGTGAGACATCAGAAAGCAGTTAGACAGAAAACAGCAACTCAACTTCAGAAGCTAATAACTATTAGAAGGATTAAGATTATTTAATAGAAGTAATTTACAAATCTGTTTATCTTTCCGCAGCCAGTCGATTTATAAAAAAAAGTTTTGGCCTGGAATACCCCTTTAAATGGGAGAACACTTGGGACGACTGACGTGGAAAAGGACTTGGGAGTCTTAGTTAACAGTAAATTTAGCTGCTGCCAAGGCAAATAAAATCATGGGGGGGGAGGGCATCAATAGGGGCATAGATGCCAACGACAAGGAAATAATTCTACCGCTGTACAAATCACTAGTCAGACCACACATAGAATACTGTGTACAGTACTGGCCAGACCCCACATAGAATACTGTGTACAGTACTGGTCAGACCACACACAGAATACTGTGTACAGTACTGGTCAGACCACACATGGAATACTGTGTACAGTACTGGTCAGACCACACACGGAATACTGTGTACAGTACTAGTCAGACCACACATGGAATACTGTGTACAGTACTAGTCAGACCACACATGGAATACTGTGTACAGCACTGGTCAGACCACACATGGAATACTGTGTACAGCACTGGTCAGACCACACATGGAATACTGTGTACAGCACTGGTCAGACCACACACGGAATACTGTGTACAGTACTGGTCAGACCACACACGGAATACTGTGTACAGTACTGGTCAGACCACACACGGAATACTGTGTACAGTACTGGTCAGACCACACACGGAATACTGTGTACAGTACTGGTCAGACTACACATGGAATACTGTGTACAGTACTGGTCAGACTACACATGGAATACTGTGTACAGTACTGGTCAGACCATACATGGAATACTGTGTACAGTACTGGGCACCAGTGTACAAGAAAGATATAGTGGAGCTGGAGAGGGTTCAAAGACGGGCAACCAGGGTAATACGGGGAATGGGAGGACTACAGTACTCAGAAAGATTATCAGAATTAGGGTTATTTAGTTTAGAAAAAAGAAGGATTAGGGGCGACCTAATAACTATGTATAAATATATCAGGGACCGTACAGAGATCTCTCCATGATCTATTTATACCCAGGACTGTATATATAACAAGGAGGTGACTTAATAATATATATATAATATATCAGGACCGTACAGAGATCTCTCCATGATGTATTTATACCCAGGACTGTATATATAACAAGGAGGTGACTTAATAATATATATATAATATATCAGGACAGTACAGGGATCTCTCCATGATCTATTTATACCCAGGACTGTATATATAACAAGGAGGTGACCTAATAATATATATAATATATCAGGATAGTACAGAGATCTCTCCATGATCTATTTATACCCAGGACTGTATATATAACAAGGAGGAGACCTAATAATATATATAATATATCAGGACCGTACAGAGATCTCTCCATGATCTATTTATACCCAGGACTGTATATATAACAAGGAGGTGACCTAATAATATATATAATATATCAGGACAGTACAGAGATCTCTCCATGATGTATTTATACCCAAGACTGTATATATAACAAGGGGGCGACCTAATAATATATATAATATATCAGGACAGTACAGAGATCTCTCCATGATGTATTTATACCCAGGACTGTATATATAACAAGGGGGCATCCTCTACGTCTAGAGGAAAGAAGGTTTCTACACCAGCACAGACTTAGTATATATATAGCAGAGTATACAGTATATACATAGTATATATAGCAGAGTATACAGTATATACATAGTATATATAGCAGAGTATATAGTATATATATAGCAGAGTATACAGTATATACATAGTATACATTATTATACATAGTATATATAGCAGAGTATATAGTATATATAGCAGAGTATACAGTATTATACATAGTATATATATATAGCTCAGTATACAGTATTATACATAGTATATATAGCAGAGTATACAGTATTATACATAGTATATATAGCTCAGTATACAGTATTATACATAGTATATATAGCAGAGTATACAGTATTATACATAGTATATATAGCTCAGTATTATACATAGTATATATAGCAGAGTATACAGTATTATACATAATATATATAGCTCAGTATTATACATAGTATATAGCAGAGTATATATATATTTAGCTCAGTATACAGAGAAAGGCTACTGAGCCGAAACGTTGCATTTTATACCCTGATGCAATAAAGCTGCTTTTACTGCAATTGATCCGGACCTGGTGATTGGTGCTGTGTCCTTGAGAGAGGAAGTATTCAGTATATAGCAGAGTATATATATATATATTTAGCTCAGTATACAGTATATACATTATATACATAGTATATATAGCAGAGTATACAGTATATACATAGTATATATAGCAGAGTATACAGTATATACAGCAGAGTATACAGTATATACATAGTATATATAGCTCAGTATACAGTATATACATAGTATATATAGCAGAGTATACAGTATATACATAGTATATATAGCAGAGTATACAGTATTATACATAGTATATATAGCAGAGTATACAGTATTATACATAGTATATATATATAGCTCAGTATACATTATTATACATAGTATATATAGCAGAGTATACAGTATTATACATAGTATATATAGCAGAGTATACAGTATTATACATAGTATATATAGCAGAGTATACAGTATATACAGCAGAGTATACAGTATATACATAGTATATATAGCTCAGTATACAGTATATACATAGTATATATAGCAGAGTATACAGTATATACATAGTATATATAGCTCAGTATACAGTATATACATAGTATATATAGCAGAGTATACAGTATATACATAGTATATATAGCAGAGTATACAGTATATACATAGTATATATAGCTCAGTATACAGTATATACATAGAATATATAGCTCAGTATACAGTATATACATAGTATATATAGCAGAGTATACAGTATATACATAGTATATATAGAAGAGTATACAGTATATACAGCAGAGTATACAGTATATACATAGTATATATAGCTCAGTATACAGTATATACATAGTATATATAGCAGAGTATACAGTATATACATAGTATATATAGCTCAGTATACAGTATATACATAGTATATATAGCTCAGTATACAGTATATACATAGTATATATAGCAGAGTATACAGTATATACATAGTATATATAGCAGAATATACAGTATATACATAGTATATATAGCAGAGTATACAGTATATACATAGTATATATAGCAGAGTATACAGTATATACATAGTATATATAGCAGAGTATACAGTATTATACATAGTATATATAGCAGAGTATACAGTATTATACATAGTATATATAGCAGAGTATACAGTATTATACATAGTATATAGCAGAGTATACAGTATATATATATCACAGTATATACATAGTATATATAGCAGAGTATACAGTATATACATAGTATATATAGCAGAGTACACAGTATTATACATAGTATATAGCAGAGTATACAGTATATATATATATATATATATATATCACAGTATATTCATAGTATATATAGCTCAGTATACAGTATTATACATAGTATATATAGCAGAGTATACAGTATATACATAGTATATATAGCAGAGTATACATTATTATACATAGTATATATAGCAGAGTATACAGTATATACATAGTATATATAGCAGAGTATACAGTATATACATAGTATATATAGCAGAGTACACAGTATTATACATAGTATATAGCAGAGTACACAGTATTATACATAGTATATAGCAGAGTATACAGTATATACATATCTCAGTCTACAGTATATACATAGTAAAGTATACAGAGCCGAGTGTATCTTCCGCCCCTCCGCTGTGCTCTGGGCTCCGGCCGCGGCCTCCCCTCCTCCTCCCCCCCGGAGTCTGCGCACTGGGCTCCGGGCTCTCTCAGCGGTCAGTACCGGGCAGCGGGCGTGATGATCCCCGGGCAGGTTGCAGACTAGTCCCGGCATGGGAGCTGTGGGGCCGCGGACACTGAGGATGACGGCTCCGCTCCACCTCGTCCTGCACCTCAGCCTGTTCAGCCTCGTCACCAGTGAGTACCGGAGCATCATCACCGGGGGCCACACTGACCACCACCGGGGCCCGAGCATCATCACCGGGGGCCACACTGACCACCACCGGGGCCCGAGCATCATCACCGGGGGCCACACTGACCATAACCGGGGCCCGAGCATCATCACCGGGGGCCACACTGACCACAACCGGGGCCCGAGCATCATCACCGGGGGCCACACTGACCACCACCGGGGCCCGAGCATCATCACCGGGGGCCACACTGACCACCACCGGGGCCCGAGCATCATCACCGGGGGCCACACTGACCACAACCGGGGCCCGAGCATCATCACCGGGGGCCACACTGACCACCACCGGGGCCCGAGCATCATCACCGGGGGCCACACTGACCACAACCGGGGCCCGAGCATCATCACCGGGGGCCACACTGACCACAACCGGGGCCCGAGCATCATCACCGGGGGCCACACTGACCACAACCGGGGCCCGAGCATCATCACCGGGGGCCACACTGACCACAACCGGGGCCCGAGCATCATCACCGGGGGCCACACTGACCACAACCGGGGCCCCAGCATCATCACCGGGGGCCACACTGACCACCACCGGGGCCCGAGCATCATCACCGGGGACCACACTGACCACCACCGGGGCCCGAGCATCATCACCGGGGGCCACACTGACCACAACCGGGGCCCGAGCATCATCACCGGGGGCCACACTGACCACCACCGGGGCCCGAGCATCATCACCGGGGGCCACACTGACCACAACCGGGGCCCGAGCATCATCACCGGGGACCACACTGACCACAACCGGGGCCCGAGCATCATCACCGGGGACCACACTGACCACAACCGGGGCCCGAGCATCATCACCGGGGGCCACACTGACCACAACCGGGGCCCGAGCATCATCACCGGGGGCCACACTGACCACAACCGGGGCCCGAGCATCATCACCGGGGGCCACACTGACCACAACCGGGGCCCGAGCATCATCACCGGGGACCACACTGACCACAACCGGGGCCCGAGCATCATCACCGGGGACCACACTGACCACAACCGGGGCCCGAGCATCATCACCGGGGACCACACTGACCACAACCGGGGCCCGAGCATCATCACCGGGGGCCACACTGACCACAACCGGGGCCCGAGCATCATCACCGGGGGCCACACTGACCACAACCGGGGCCCGAGCATCATCACCGGGGGCCACACTGACCACAACCGGGGCCCGAGCATCATCACCGGGGACCACACTGACCACAACCGGGGCCCGAGCATCATCACCGGGGGCCACACTGACCACAACCGGGGCCCGAGCATCATCAGCGGGGGCCACACTGACCACAACCGGGGCCCGAGCATCATCACCGGGGGCCACACTGACCACCACCGGGGCCCGAGCATCATCACCGGGGGCCACACTGACCACAACCGGGGCCCGAGCATCATCACCGGGGACCACACTGACCACAACCGGGGCCCGAGCGTCATCACCGGGGGCCACACTGACCACAACCGGGGCCCGAGCATCATCACCGGGGACCACACTGACCACAACCGGGGCCCGAGCGTCATCACCGGGGACCACACTGACCACAACCGGGGCCCGAGCGTCATCACCGGGGACCACACTGACCACAACCGGGGCCCGAGCATCATCACCAGGGGCCACACTGACCACAACCGGGGCCCGAACATCACCGGGGGCCACACTGACCATAACCGGGGGCCCGAGCATCATCACCGGGGCCACACTGATCACAACCGGGACCCGGCCATCATCACCGGGGGCCACACTGACCATAATCGGGGCCCCAGCAACATCACCGGGGACCACACTGACCATAACCGGGGCCCGAGCATCATCACCGGGGGCCACACTGACCACAATCGGGGCCAGAGCATCATCACCGGGGCCACACTGACCACAACCGGGGCCAGAGCATCATCACCGGGGGCCACACTGACCACAACCGGGGCCCGAGCGTCATCACCGGGGACCACACTGACCACAACCGGGGCCCGAGCGTCATCACCGGGGACCACACTGACCACAACCGGGGCCCGAGCATCATCACCAGGGGCCACACTGACCACAACCGGGGCCCGAACATCACCGGGGGCCACACTGACCATAACCGGGGGCCCGAGCATCATCACCGGGGCCACACTGATCACAACCGGGACCCGGCCATCATCACCGGGGGCCACACTGACCATAATCGGGGCCCCAGCAACATCACCGGGGACCACACTGACCATAACCGGGGCCCGAGCATCATCACCGGGGGCCACACTGACCACAATCGGGGCCAGAGCATCATCACCGGGGCCACACTGACCACAACCGGGGCCAGAGCATCATCACCGGGGCCACACTGACCACAACCGGGGCCCCAGCATCATCACCGGGGACCACACTGACCACAACCGGGGCCCCAGCATCATCACCGGGACCACACTGACCAAAACCGGGGCCCGAGCATCATCATCTGGGACCACATTGACCATAACCGGGGCTCGAGCATCATCACCGAGGGCCACAGTGACCTTAACCGGGGCCCGAGCATCATCACCGGGAGCCACACTGACCAGAACCGGGGCCCGAGCATCATCACCAGGGGCCACGATGACCACAACCGGTGCCCGAGCATCATCACCAGGGGGCCACACTGACCACAAATGGGCCTGAGCATCAGCACCAAACCCGACCAACACCCCCCCCCCCCCTCCCACACACAATGACCACAACCGGGGCCTGAACATCATCACTGGGTGGCCGTGCAACAACAATGGGGGGGGGGGTTCACACTGACCGACACCAGGACCCGAGCATCATTACCTGGGGGCCGAGCAGCAACACTGGGGGGGCCACACTGACCACAACCAGGGTCCCGAGCATCACTACTACCGGGGCCCCCACACTGACTGACACCAGGACCCCATCACTGGCTGCAACCGAGGCCCCTGAGTATTACTGACTGCAACTGGGTCCCGAGCATCATCCAGGGGGCCCTTCAGTGACCACAACTGGGACCCCAAGCATCATCCAAGGGGCCCCATTAGCACCCCCGAGCATCCTGGACTGCAACCGGGGCCCCCGAGCATCCTGGACTGCAACCGGGGCCCCCGAGCATCCTGGACTGCAACCGGGGCCCCCCGAGCATCCTGGACTGCAACCGGGGCCCCCGAGCATCCTGAACTGCAACCGGGGCCCCTGAGCATCCTGGACTGCAACAGAGGCCTCCGAGCATCCTTCACTGCAACCGGGGCACCTGGGCACTGTGTATATCCCGTGTGTATCATGTATGTATATCGTGTGTATGTACAGCGTGTAGATCCCTTAGTGTGAGTGTGTACAGCGTGTAGATCCCTTAGTGTGTGTACAGCGTGTAGATCCCTTAGTGTGTGTACAGTGTGTAGATCCCTTAGTGTGTGTAATGCGTGTACACAGTGTAGATCCCTTAGTGTGTGTGTACAGCGTGTAGATCCCTTAGTGTGTGTACAACGTGTAGATCTTAGTGTGTACAGCGTGTAGATCCCTTAGTGTGTGTACAGCGTGTAGATCCCTTAGTGTGTGTGTACAGCGTGTAGATCCCTTAGTGTGTGTGTACAGCGTGTAGATCTTAGTGTGTGTACAGCGTGTAGATCCCTTAGTGTGTGTGTACAGCGTGTAGATCCCTTAGTGTGTGTGTACAGCGTGTAGATCCCTTAGTGTGTGTGTACAGCGTGTAGATCCCTTAGTGTGTGTGTACAGCGTGTAGATCCCTTAGTGTGTGTGTACAGCGTGTAGATCCCTTAGTGTGTGTGTACAGCGTGTAGATCCCTTAGTGTGTGTAATGTGTGTACAGTGTGTAGATCCCTTAGTGTGTGTGTGTACAGCATGTAGATCCCTTAGTGTGTGAAAAGCCTTTAGATCCCTTAGTGTGTGTACAGCGTGTAGATCCCTTAGTGTGTGTGTGTACAGCGTGTAGATCCCATGTGTGTGTATACCGTGTAGATCCCTTAGTGTGTGTACAGCGTGTAGATCCCTTAGTGTGTGAAAAGCCTTTAGATCCCTTAGTGTGTGTACAGCGTGTAGATCCCTTAGTGTGTACAGTGTTTAGATCCCATGTGTGTACAGTGTGTAGATCCCTTAGTGTGTGTGTGTGTACAGCGTGTAGATCCCTTAGTGTGTGTGTGTACAGCGTGTAGATCCCTTAGTGTGTGTGTGTACAGCGTGTAGATCCCTTAGTGTGTGTGTGTGTACAGCGTGTAGATCCCTTAGTGTGTGTGTGTGTACAGCGTGTAGATCCCTTAGTGTGTGTACAGCGTGTAGATCCCTTAGTGTGTGTACAGCGTGTAGATCCCTTAGTGTGTGTACAGCGTGTAGATCCCTTAGTGTGTGTACAGCGTGTAGATCCCTTAGTGTGTGTACAGCGTGTAGATCCCTTAGTGTGTGTACAGCGTGTAGATCCCTTAGTGTGTGTACAGCGTGTAGATCCCTTAGTGTGTGTACAGCGTGTAGATCCCTTAGTGTGTGTACAGCGTGTAGATCCCTTAGTGTGTGTACAGCGTGTAGATCCCTTATTGTGTGTACAGCGTGTAGATCCCTTAGTGTGTGTACAGCGTGTAGATCCCTTAGTGTGTGTGTACAGTGTGTAGATCCCTTAGTGTGTTTACATTGTGTAGATCCCTTAGTGTGTGTGTACAGCGTGTAGATCCCATGTGTGTGTGTACAGCGTGTAGATCCCTTAGTGTGTGTGTGTACAGCGTGTAGATCCCTTAGTGTGTGTGTACAGCGTGTAGATCCCTTAGTGTGTGTGTGCAGCGTGTAGATCCCTTAGTGTATGTGTACAGCGTGTAGATCCCTTAGTGTGTGTGTACAGCGTGTAGATCCCTTAGTGTGTGTGTGTACAGTGTGTACATCCCCTGTGTGTACAGTGTGTACATCCCCTGTGTGTACAGTGTGTACATCCCCTGTGTGTACAGTGTGTACATCCCCTGTGTGTACAGTGTGTACATCCCCTGTGTGTACAGTGTGTACATCCCCTGTGTGTACAGTGTGTACATCCCCTGTGTGTACAGTGTGTACATCCCCTGTGTGTACAGTGTGTACATCCCCTGTGTGTACAGTGTGTACATCCCCTGTGTGTACAGTGTGTACATCCCCTGTGTGTACAGTGTGTATATCCTGTGTGTACAGTGTGTATATCCTGTGTGTACAGTGTGTATATCCTGTGTGTACAGTGTGTATATCCTGTGTGTATCTTGTGTTTGCGTGTGTACAGTGTGTATATCCTGTGTGTGTGTACAGTGTATATCCCATGTGTAGTATGTATTTCTGTGTGTGTACAGTGTGTATATCCCATGTGTACAGTAGGGATCGACCGATTATCGGTATGGCCGATATTATCGGCCGATAATCACGATTTTGGGCATTATCGGTATCGGCAATTACCTTGCCGATAATGCACCGCCCCCCGCGACCGCCCCCCCTCGACCCACCGCACCCCGACCCACCGTGTCGCAACCCCCACCGTAGTGCTGGGTGGTATACCGGTATGGATTTTTGCCCATACCGCTATACCGGTCGGGCCCCTCCCCCACCCTCCGAGTCAATAAAAAAAAAAAAATAAATAAACTTACCCGTAATGGGGGTGGTCCGGGCCATCCATCCTTCCTTCCTGTAGTGTCCGGCGCCATTCCGGGTGGAGGGTGCACCGGTACGGTGCTCCGGGGGTCCTCTTCTCCACTCCGGACAGGCTCCGGCCTAGTACGCTGCATAGATGCCGCTACGCCGTGACGTCAGGTGTGTCACTGCGCAGCGGCGTCTATGCAGCGTACTAGGCCGGAGCCTGCCCGAAGTGGAGAAGATGACCCCCGGAGAAGAAGGACAGCCCGGACCGGTTCACCCTCCACCCGGAATGCCGCCGGACACTACAGGAAGGAAGGATGGATGGCCCGGACCACCCTGACAGGTAGGGGAGAGAAGCGGGTGGTGGCGGCGGCCTATGGCACCGCAAAAGCCACTGCAGTGCATTGATTTAAAGCGCCCGCTTTAAACCAATAAGAACCTCCAAACCCCAGTCACCGAAGTGACGGGGTAAAAAACCCCTATTGAAAATTCCCTCCCTAACTATAATATATAAAACTTCACTTTTATTTCATTATTATTATAAAAAGGTCCCCTGTAGTGAGTAAAATTAGCAGACTATTCCCTCAACTGGTATAGCTTATCCTATCTGGAGTTCACTGTAATATGTGCTTGACAGTGGCTGCAGACCACTGTCTATTGGGGAAGGTGCTGCAAATAAAATATAATCAATCTGTCTCCCCTACATGTTTCGTGGTATGACCCACGTCCTCAGGGGTTAAGAGACAAATGGCCACGTGTATATGCAAGTGCTTCCTTTTATAATGTCCGCTGGACACTCCCCATACCTTGGAACCAATCATAATAGCGCATAGACTTACCTGTTCCTATGCCACCTATCACTTCACCGTTTATTACAGGTGCCTGGGGTTAAGGGATAACTTCCGGCGCTTGTTGATGACATGTATCAGTCGCCGCACTTACCCGTATTTTCTTTTTGTTTACCTATTCTGTTACGTAGATCGCGCATGCGCCCTATCTCCGGGCTCGCCGTTCAATGTGCGATCAGCACTATGAAGACTCGCGCATGCGCGCGGACTTAAAACCAGGTCCGTAACTCAGCATGTCGACTGCGCATCTGCACGGACTTAGAATCTGGCTGATAGAACGTTATCTACCCAGTGAAGGTGACATATATGGATCACTCGGATTTCTATATATTAGGGTTAAGGTATCAGATAAAGTTGACTTATAAGGATCTAAAATAGACACCACATATAGTCATGAGTTGTACACTCTGGTCTCTATTATTGTCTATCTAACAAGTGTATTCCACTATTAATAGAGCGGTGGTATGATTAACTACCTTGTAATTAATTATCAGTTAGTTTATTGATTACTTTATTAATCTATATACTTGTACTACGAACAATTTATTTAGTTGTCTTCTATCTTTTTAAGGGTAAGTACTATATCTATCCATATATACATGTTTTATGCCAAAAACCAATAAAAGATGGGGAAATACATTAGTTGTATATCAATCAGGAAAAATATCAAATATGATGGTTAAGTTTGCCCAGATTAATACCATTGCCAACTTAAATGAAAGAGATTTTTTTAAGGATATTTATTTGAATTGTACCATTTCTACTCATAAAAAAGCCGCGAAGGAGAAACCTTCATTAAGGCCATATGGACTTCGTGTTCCCAGTCTATAGATCCATCTGGATTCTTCTTGTAACAATATTTTATCTATATTTCCTCTACGTGGGCCCAGTTGTTTCTGACAGATACCCCAAAATTCGATCTCGAATACATTCTGACCATGAACTGCCCTCATGTGTCTAGCAAGTGGCGTATCACTGTTTGTACGTATAGTACTCAGGTGTTTGGAGATTCTCCTCCTAAATTCTTGTGTTGTCTTACCAACATAAAGTTTGTGACAACTACAGCGAGCTGCATAGATTATGTTTTTGCTTGAGCAATTAATGAATTGTCTAATCTGGTATTGACGTCCATCAAGTGGATTAGAGAACTATTGAGTCTTGGGTAAGTATTTGCAGAAACTACAATGGCCACATGGAAAAGAACCTGTAACACCCATCCGAGGTCTATTGTGGGTCTCCTCCAATGAGGGTAAATGACTCCGGACTAGAATGTCCTTAATATTGGATCCTCTCCTAAAGGTTACTTGTGGTCTAACCCCTACTACTTCTCTTAGATCTGGATCTGAATATAGAATCGGCCAGTATCTGCGTAAGATATTATAGATCCTAGTACTATATGCATCATATGTACCAATGCATCTGATTTTGTGTTCTGTGGCTACTCTATTTGAGGTTAGTAGTTGTCTCCTATCACTATTGTTCGCTCTCCTGTGTGCCTTCTTGACATGGGCCAGAGGATAACCCCTTGCTCTAAACCTCCTGGATAATTCTACAGATTCCGCCTCAAAGGTATCTTGAGTAGAGCAGTTACGCTTAGCCCTTAGGAACTGTCCTACAGGAATGCTTCTTCTAAGGGTGACAGGGTGCCAGCTTTGCCAGTGTAGAAGATTATTCGTCGATGTCGGTTTACGAAAAACTTTTGTTTGAATCGTGTTAGTCTCATCAATCATAATAGTAAGGTCTA
The DNA here is from genome assembly GCF_029499605.1 of Hyla sarda. Classification (NCBI taxonomy): domain Eukaryota; kingdom Metazoa; phylum Chordata; class Amphibia; order Anura; family Hylidae; genus Hyla; species Hyla sarda. The sequence goes on from NC_079199.1 coordinate 105,000,468, forward strand.
AAAAGTTAATTAGTCTACCCCCAAACTCTGAAGTGAAGTGCATACCAATATCATTGTGATTAAGAGCTTCTAGAAAGGATGTGAATAAAGCCTAGATCAATTTAATACTGAAGCCACTCATGTTTTTTCTACTCAACACCTTCCATTAAACCAGATTGACATCCAGCAAGCGTTTCGCAATCTAACAAAGACTTATAAAAACTGTGTTAGGTCCTGGTGGGAAGTCACCAGTTTTGAAACATATTTGCAACAAAAGATCGTGTATAGAGGATTGAGAATACCTATTATACCCAATTCACACAGGGACGACTTAGCGTTCCTACAAGGCTGGGAACAACTCCTAACCGAAAATTCATTGCGCATGATAAATTATCTGTGTGAATACGAAAAAAGACATCTGGAATCCACGAATATCCAACTAGAAAAGGAAATTAAAGAAATTCAGGCCTTTATTAATAATCCAGAATACGCATCTTTGGAAGTAAAACTCCAAAAAAATTTGGAAAATTTCAAAAACGAATTAAAAGAAAAGAAACATAGCAAATATATAAGGGACTACACAGATTTTGCAAACGGCAAGGCATACACATACAGAGGTGAGAGGAAGGGTCATTTTACCCATTACAAATCACACCCATATAGGTCACATCAGGACACTGATACTTCAGGCACAGAAGAATATCTTTCAGATAATAGCAGCTCACGTGGGAGCACCAAAAGGAAATATAAAGGAGGCAAGAATAAGACATACGTTCCTCAATACAAAAAACCTCCGTATACGAATAACCCTAGAAGTAGTCAAACATGGTCGGAGCCATCCAGAGCAGTACCCAATGGTTCTGGATCGTCTATGGTTTCCTGTGTGCCGTATCCCCCGCTGACACAGGGAAATATGGGCAATATACAAGGAACAAATCCTCAATTCCCCAATACATCACAGGCGAATATGACATACCATCCTGTGGCATCAGGCAATATGGTGAGACAATTGGGTCCTCAATCTATGTCACAAACAACTATGACGCGTTTTTTAGGCCCAACAGTGCCTCAGGCACTTCCAACATTTTTGGGCAATACAGGGAGTGCATCAATTCTGAATACTCCAGCGACTGCACATATGTAGGATTGGGAAGAGAAGAGGAGAACTCTGACCATGGGGATGATACAGGAATTGGAGATATGGATGAATTACAAATCATCAATCTCTCCTCTTATTCCTTATCCACTAATGAGATTTCACTACTCAAAAGGGGTCTGTCCTTCACCCCGACACCAAGATTTGACACCTTTACATGGGTGAAGGACATTAATCTTTTTGCCCGTAAATTATGTCTCCATAAATGGCATCAGCAACATAATGATCCAGTACTTACTGCACAGAGTAATGAACTGAAGGCTATTGAGGTCTTGGAGGATCTTCTTTTGGAAAATATAGAGGGACCTAGAGGTTGCGAAGGACCCCTAACCAATCTTAGGCCGAAAAGTAGATTGACTCCATCTCTTTCACAATACGGCAGCATTGATACATTTGTAAATCTAGTAGTGAAGGAAATTGAAAAAATCAGACCAACACAGAAGATGGTATACACCAATCTAGCCGCAGGTGAAAGAGAGGCTTTAGAAAATCTAAGAACAAACACTGACATTATAATAAAAGCCTCGGACAAAGGCGGTAATGTGGTTCTTTTAGATAGGAGTGAATACATCCGTATGTGTCTGGCTTTGCTAGAGGATCACACTAAATATCAGAGACTAAAAACAGACCCCACAATTCCTTTCCTCAGGGAACTGAAATCCCTCTTGACCTCAGCGAAAGAGAGTAGTCTAATCTCCATGGATGAATATAACTTTATATATAATCCAAATCCTACAATTGCGACCTTCTATTCTTTGCCGAAGACGCATAAGAATACACAGCCACTCAGAGGACGACCGATAATCTCGGGGAATGATAATCTCACACAGGGTGCCAGCATCTATGTAGATCAGTTTTTAGCACCATTAGTCACCTCCTTACCATCTTATCTTAAGGATACTAAGGACACTGTCACTAAATTACAAGATTTAACAGTCACTGATTCCACCATGTTAGCAAGTATAGACGTTGAAAGTCTTTACACTAATATTAGGCACGATCTGGGGATCACGGCGGTAAAGAAATTTCTGAATACACGCAGTATTCACTTCAAGACACATAATGAATTTGTTATTGATTTACTCACATTTGTTTTGACACATAACTATTTCTTATTTGATGACACTTTCTTTTTCCAGACACAAGGCACCGCTATGGGGTCCACTTGTGCACCAAATTACGCTAATCTTTTTCTAGGGTGGTGGGAGAGTGAGTTTGTTTTTTCTGATGATTTTGAGCACTACACTAGTCACATTATATTTTGGGGTAGATTTATTGATGACGTGTTGATTTTGTGGGATGGGGGGAGCACTTTATTCACATCCTTTCTAGAAGCTCTTAATCACAATGATATTGGTATGCACTTCACTTCAGAGTTTGGGGGTAGACTAATTAACTTTTTAGACCTTACTATTATGATTGATGAGACTAACACGATTCAAACAAAAGTTTTTCGTAAACCGACATCGACGAATAATCTTCTACACTGGCAAAGCTGGCACCCTGTCACCCTTAGAAGAAGCATTCCTGTAGGACAGTTCCTAAGGGCTAAGCGTAACTGCTCTACTCAAGATACCTTTGAGGCGGAATCTGTAGAATTATCCAGGAGGTTTAGAGCAAGGGGTTATCCTCTGGCCCATGTCAAGAAGGCACACAGGAGAGCGAACAATAGTGATAGGAGACAACTACTAACCTCAAATAGAGTAGCCACAGAACACAAAATCAGATGCATTGGTACATATGATGCATATAGTACTAGGATCTATAATATCTTACGCAGATACTGGCCGATTCTATATTCAGATCCAGATCTAAGAGAAGTAGTAGGGGTTAGACCACAAGTAACCTTTAGGAGAGGATCCAATATTAAGGACATTCTAGTCCGGAGTCATTTACCCTCATTGGAGGAGACCCACAATAGACCTCGGATGGGTGTTACAGGTTCTTTTCCATGTGGCCATTGTAGTTTCTGCAAATACTTACCCAAGACTCAAGAGTTCTCTAATCCACTTGATGGACGTCAATACCAGATTAGACAATTCATTAATTGCTCAAGCAAAAACATAATCTATGCAGCTCGCTGTAGTTGTCACAAACTTTATGTTGGTAAGACAACACAAGAATTTAGGAGGAGAATCTCCAAACACCTGAGTACTATACGTACAAACAGTGATACGCCACTTGCTAGACACATGAGGGCAGTTCATGGTCAGAATGTATTCGAGATCGAATTTTGGGGTATCTGTCAGAAACAACTGGGCCCACGTAGAGGAAATATAGATAAAATATTGTTACAAGAAGAATCCAGATGGATCTATAGACTGGGAACACGAAGTCCATATGGCCTTAATGAAGGTTTCTCCTTCGCGGCTTTTTTATGAGTAGAAATGGTACAATTCAAATAAATATCCTTAAAAAAATCTCTTTCATTTAAGTTGGCAATGGTATTAATCTGGGCAAACTTAACCATCATATTTGATATTTTTCCTGATTGATATACAACTAATGTATTTCCCCATCTTTTATTGGTTTTTGGCATAAAACGTGTATATATGGATAGATATAGTACTTACCCTTAAAAAGATAGAAGACAACTAAATAAATTGTTCGTAGTACAAGTATATAGATTAATAAAGTAATCAATAAACTAACTGATAATTAATTACAAGGTAGTTAATCATACCACCGCTCTATTAATAGTGGAATACACTTGTTAGATAGACAATAATAGAGACCAGAGTGTACAACTCATGACTATATGTGGTGTCTATTTTAGATCCTTATAAGTCAACTTTATCTGATACCTTAACCCTAATATATAGAAATCCGAGTGATCCATATATGTCACCTTCACTGGGTAGATAACGTTCTATCAGCCAGATTCTAAGTCCGTGCAGATGCGCAGTCGACATGCTGAGTTACGGACCTGGTTTTAAGTCCGCGCGCATGCGCGAGTCTTCATAGTGCTGATCGCACATTGAACGGCGAGCCCGGAGATAGGGCGCATGCGCGATCTACGTAACAGAATAGGTAAACAAAAAGAAAATACGGGTAAGTGCGGCGACTGATACATGTCATCAACAAGCGCCGGAAGTTATCCCTTAACCCCAGGCACCTGTAATAAACGGTGAAGTGATAGGTGGCATAGGAACAGGTAAGTCTATGCGCTATTATGATTGGTTCCAAGGTATGGGGAGTGTCCAGCGGACATTATAAAAGGAAGCACTTGCATATACACGTGGCCATTTGTCTCTTAACCCCTGAGGACGTGGGTCATACCACGAAACATGTAGGGGAGACAGATTGATTATATTTTATTTGCAGCACCTTCCCCAATAGACAGTGGTCTGCAGCCACTGTCAAGCACATATTACAGTGAACTCCAGATAGGATAAGCTATACCAGTTGAGGGAATAGTCTGCTAATTTTACTCACTACAGGGGACCTTTTTATAATAATAATGAAATAAAAGTGAAGTTTTATATATTATAGTTAGGGAGGGAATTTTCAATAGGGGTTTTTTACCCCGTCACTTCGGTGACTGGGGTTTGGAGGTTCTTTTTGGTTATTTAACCCCGTTCCCCCCCTGGGCACTTAAGTTTCTTTCGCTTTAAACCAATGACCTGCAGCGGTGTCGAGGGGGGATAAATAGCCGATAACTTATACCGGAATATCGGTATAAGTTATCGGCTATCGGCCCTAACCTCCACCGATTATTGGTATCGGCCTTAAAAAAACGATATCGGTTGATCCCTAGTGTACAGTGTTTATATCCCCCGTGTGTACAGTGGGGGACATGTATCATTATTTGTGTATGGTAGAAGCATTTTACCCCTTTTCCCGAATTCTAAATGAGCAATGAGCTTCATAAATTGGGGGTAAATATAGTCATCTCCTCAATCCACTCTTTGGAAAATAGAATCAATGATTTAGAGCATCTTGCTACGTTAAGTCCAAGATGGCTTATATTTGCGCAAAAAAACAGCTCTTGCGGCAAAATTTTTGGTGTAAAGAAAAACTACGCAGTTAATAAATCCATGTGTACTATAGATGTCACTCCAAGGTACCCCGATTATGCCACATCTGGAGGACATGCTCTACTAAAACGTGCGCAAAAAAAGGGCTTGCGCAAAATTTTGGGGAAAAAAATACACACAAAACAGGGGTAAAATCTTTGATACATGTCCCCCTGTGTGTATATCCCCCGTGGGTACAGCGTGTACATCCCCCCTGTGTACAGCGTGTACATCCCCCCGTGTGTAGAGCGTGTACATCCCCCCGTGTGTAGAGCGTGTACATCCCCCCGTGTGTACAGCGTGTACATCCCCCCGTGTGTACAGCGTGTACATCCCCCCCGTGTGTACAGCGTGTACATCCCCCCGTGTGTACACAGTGTACATCCCCCCCGTGTACAGCGTGTACATCCCCCCCGTGTACAGCGTGTACATCCCCCCCGTGTACAGCGTGTACATCCCCCCCGTGTACAGCGTGTACATCCCCCCCGTGTACAGCGTGTACATCCCCCCCCGTGTACAGCGTGTACATCCCCCCCGTGTACAGCGTGTACATCCCCCCCGTGTACAGCGTGTACATCTCCCCGTGTACAGCGTGTACATCCCCCCCCGTGTACAGCGTGTACATCCCCCCCGTGTACAGCGTGTACATCCCCCCCGTGTACAGAGTGTACATCCCCCCCGTGTACAGCGTGTACATCCCCCCCGTGTACAGCGTGTACATCCCCCCGTGTACAGCGTGTACATCCCCCCCGTGTGTACAGCGTGTACATCCCCCCGTGTGTACAGCGTGTACATCCCCCCGTGTGTACAGCGTGTACATCCCCCCGTGTGTACAGCGTGTACATCCCCCCGTGTGTACAGCGTGTACATCCCCCGTGTGTACAGCGTGTACATCCCCCGTGTGTACAGCGTGTACATCCCCGTGTACAGCGTGTACATCCCCCGTGTACAGCGTGTACATCCCCCCGTGTGTACAGCGTGTACATCCCCCCGTGTGTACAGCGTGTACATCCCCCCGTGTGTACAGCGTGTACATCCCCCCCGTGTGTACAGCGTGTACATCCCCCCGTGTGTACAGCGTGTACATCCCCCCCGTGTGTACAGCGTGTACATCCCCCCCGTGTGTACAGCGTGTACATCCCCCCCCGTGTGTACAGCGTGTACATCCCCCCCGTGTGTACAGCGTGTACATCCCCCCCGTGTGTACAGCGTGTACATCCCCCCCGTGTGTACAGCGTGTACATCCCCCCCCGTGTGTACAGCGTGTACATCCCCCCCCGTGTGTACAGCGTGTACATCCCCCCGTGTGTACAGCGTGTACATCCCCCCGTGTGTACAGCGTGTACATCCCCCCGTGTGTACAGCGTGTACATCCCCCCCGTGTGTACATCCCCGTGTGTACACATTGTGTACATCCCCCGTGTGTACAATGTGTACATCCCCCATGTGTACAATGTGTACATCCCCCATGTGTACAGTGTGTATATCCCCGTGTGAACATCCCCAGTGTGTACATCCCCGTGTGTACACTGTGTTTTTCCCGTGTGTACAGTGTGTACATCCCCTGTGTGTACAGTGTGTATATCCCATGTGTAGTGTGTATATCCTGTGTGTATCTTGTGTTTGCGTGTACAGTGTGTATATCCTGTGTGTGTGTACAGATCCTGTGTGTGTACAGTGTATATCCCATGTGTAGTGTGTATTTCCGTGTGTGTACAGTGTGTATATCCCATGTGTAGTGTGTATTTCCGTGTGTATACAGCGTGTATATCCCCCGTGTGTAAAGCGTGTATATCCGCCGTGTGTACAGTGTGTATATCCCCCGTGTGTACAACGTGTATATCCCCGTGTGTACAGCATGTAAATCTCCCGTGTGTACAGTGTGTACATCCCCCGTGTGTAGTGTGTATATCCCGTGTGTACAGTGTATATATCCCCCGTGTGTACAGTGTATATATTCCCCATGTGTACATTCCCCGTGTGTACAATGTGTATATCCCCGTGTGTACAGTGTGTATATCCCCGTGTGTACAGTGTGTCCATCCCCCCGTGTGTACAGTATGTCCATCCCCCGTGTGTACAGTGTGTCCATCCCCCGTGTGTACAGTGTGTCCATCCCCCGTGTGTACAGTGTGTATATCCCCCGTGTGTAGATCCCCCATGTGTACAGTGTGTATATCCCCCGTGTGTACAGTGTGTATATCCCCCATGTGTACAGTGTGTCTATCCCCCGTGTACAAAGTGTCCATCCCCCATGTGTACAGTGTGTAGATCTCCCGTGTGTAGATCCTCCATGTGTACAGTGTGTATATCCCCCGTGTGTACAGTGTGTATATCCCCCATGTGTACAGTGTGTATATCCACCGTGTGTACAGTGGGGGAGATTTATCAAAACCTGTGCAGGGGAAAGTTGCCCAGTTGCCCATAGCAACCAATCAGATCACTTCTTTAATTTTTAACAAGGCCTCTGCAAAATGAAAGAAGTGATCTGATTGGTTGCTATGGGCAACTGGGCAACTTTTCCTTTGCACAGGTTTTTATAAATTTCCCCAAGTGTGTATATCCCCCGTGTGTACAGTGTGTATATCCCCCGTGTGTACAGTGTGTATATCCCCCGTGTACAAAGTGTCCATCCCCCGTGTGTACATCCCCCGTGTGTACAGTGTGTATATCCCCCGTGTGTACAGTGTGTCCATCCCCCGTGTGTACAGTGTGTCCATCCCCCGTGTACAAAGTGTCCATCCCCCATGTGTACAGTGTGTATATCCCCCGTGTGTACATCCCCCGTGTACAAAGTGTCCATCCCCCGTGTGTACAGTGTGTATTTCCCCCGTGTGTACAGTGTGTCCATCCCCCGTGTACAAAGTGTCCATCCCCCGTGTGTACAGTGTGTCCATCCCCTGTGTGTACAGTGTGTCCATCCCCCGTGTATACAGTGTGTATATCCCCCGTGTGTACAAGTATTACACAGGAGCCATAGAGATGACTGGTCTCTCTGTACGGTCTGTGGGGTCCTCCGGGGGGAGACACTCTTTGTGGCGGCACTCTCTGCAGGTTGTGTAGCGGCTCAGTCCTGCAGAAGAGGGCGGTGTGTATAATTTATAGGCCTCCGGTATCATGTGCATTATCTGCGTGTGTGATACTTAGGTGGTGGCGTATCACCGGGTCATGTGACTGGAGGACTCACATCTTGGTATGGAGGAGTCCCCTGGGGATTGGTCTGTGTGTGACGGAGCCGCACAGCTGCCGCTCTGTATCTACAGCGCCGTGTACACCGAGCCATGGCGGGAGTATCCCTTTAATCTGTTGTCAGGCTGTGGCAAAACTACAACTCCCAGCATGCCCTGACAGCCTTAGGCTGTCAGGGAACTCTGTGAGTTGTAGTTTTGCAACAGCTGGAGAGCATTCATCTATACACACACAGTTCTATCTGATTCAAGGGATGATGGGAGTTGTAGTTATGCGATGGCTGAAGAGGCGCAGTTGGGGTCTCTTGCTCACTGAACAGCTCCCCCATGTGGTCACCATTGGCCTCTCCTTATTGCTGGCAATATGGCGGTTTTCTAGGCAAAATTGTGCGGTTATTGTCATCTGCACGAGTGTGGTAACATGCGGATGGGCCGCCATGTCTTTTCTTTTTGTACATTTGTGGGAGGTCTCGGCCTGTCTGCTTAGTCAGTGTATCAGGTGAGATACTGTGTATCTAAGCCTGTAATATGGTAGTTTTACAGGCAAAATGATGCCGCTAGTGTTATCCACAACTGAGTGTGATAACTTTTAATGTCTACATTTGTGGGACTCCTGGGAGGCCTCGGCCGGGTATCAGGTGAGATACTGTGTATCTAAGCCTGTAATATGGCAGCTAATATTATTTGCTTAGGAGTGCGGATGGGCAGCCATGTTTTTTCTTTCTGTACATTTGTGGGACTCCTTGGAGGCCTCAGCCTGTCAACTGGATCAGTGTATCAGGTGAGATACTGTCTGCTGAACTGTGTATCTAAGCTTCTCAGGTGTGATACTGTCTGCTGGACTGGAGTATCTAAGCTTTTCAGGTGTGATGCGTCTGTCAGACATATTGATGTCAAGGAATCCCTCTTGCTAGTGTTGTCCGGGGTAGGGGGGGCTGTGACAATCCCCGGTGACACCATTAAGCGGCTCCATGTGTCGTGGTGTGAAGCTGTAAAGAGGAGTCGGTGCCGCTCACCCAGAAAGTGTGAAGATGTGACCTTCATGGATGAGAGAGTATGGAGGACGGTGAGGAGCGGAGGGGCAGAGATCTCCAGTGCGGTCACCAGTCTCCTCACCGGGGGTCCTCCATGTCTCCATCCTCTGGGGTGGGAGGTGCAGGGTGGTCTCCATCCTCCGGGGTGGGAGGTACAGGGTGGTCTCCATCCTCTGGGGTGGGAGGCGCAGGGTGGTCTCCATCCTCTGGGGTGGGAGGCGCAGGGTGGTCTCCATCTTCTCCTTATGTCTAATCTCTGTCTTCCAGAGAGTCTGGGCACCGACACCGAGGAGCGGCTGGTGGAATTCCTCCTGGACTCATCACGGTACAACAAGCTGATCCGACCGGCGACCAACGGCTCCGAACAGGTCACCGTCCAACTGATGGTATCCCTGGCCCAACTGATCAGCGTGGTGAGTACTCAGTCATGTCACCGCTGATCTCTAGTGATGGATAGGCTGTATTCTCAGTGATGTCACTGCTGATCTCTAGTGATGGATAGGCTGTATTCTCACTGATGTCACCGATGATCTCTATTGAAGGATAGGCTGTATTCTCAGTGATGTCACCGCTGATCTCTAGTGATGGATAGGCTGTATTCTCAGTGATGTCACCGCTGATCTCTAGTGAATGGATAGGCTGTATTCTCAGTGATGTCACTGCTGATCTCTAGTGATGGATAGGCTATATTCTCAGTGATGTCACCGCTTATCTCTAGTGATGGATAGGCTGTATTCTCACTGATGTCACCGATGATCTCTAGTATATGGATAGGCTGTATTCTCAGTGATGTCACCGCTGATCTCTAGTGATATATAGGCTGTATTCTCAGTGATGTCACAGCTGATCTCTAGTGATGGATAGGCTGTATTCTCAGTGATGTCACCGCTGATCTCTAGTGATGGATAGGCTGTATTCTCAGTGAGGTCACCGCTGATCTCTAGTGATGGATAGGCTGTATTCTCAGTGAGGTCACCGCTGATCTCTAGTGATGGATAGGCTGTATTCTCAGTGATGTCACCGCTGATCTCTAGTGATGGATAGGCTGTATTCTCAGTGATGTCACCGCTGATCTCTAGTGATGGATAGGCTGTATTCTCAGTGATGTCACCGCTGATCTCTAGTGAATGGATAGGCTGTATTCTCAGTGATGTCACCGCTGATCTCTAGTGAATGGATAGGCTGTATTCTCAGTGATGTCACCGCTGATCTCAAGTGATGGAAAGGCTGTATTCTCACTGATGTCACCGCTGATCTCTAGTATATGGATAGGCTGTATTCTCAGTGATGTCACCGCTGATCTCTAGTGATGTATAGGCTGTATTCTCAGTGATGTCACAGCTGATCTCTAGTGATGGATAGGCTGTATTCTCAGTGATGTCACCGCTGATCTCTAGTGATGGATAGGCTGTATTCTCAGTGAGGTCACCGCTGATCTCTAGTGATGGATAGGCTGTATTCTCAGTGAGGTCACCGCTGATCTCTAGTGATGGATAGGCTGTATTCTCAGTGATGTCACCGCTGATCTCTAGTGATGGATAGGCTGTATTCTCAGTGATGTCACCGCTGATCTCTAGTGATGGATAGGCTGTATTCTCAGTGATGTCATGTCACCGCTGATCACTAGTCATGGACAGGCTGTATTCTCAGTAATGTCACTGCTGATCTCTATTATATGGATAGGCTGTATTCTCAGTGATGTCACCGCTGATCTCTAGTGATGGATATTCTGTATTCTCAGTGATGTCACCGCTGATCACTAGTGAAGGATAGGCTGTATTCTCAGTGATGTCACCGCTGATTTTTAGTGATGGATAGGCTGTATTCTCAGTGATGTCACCGCTTATCTCTAGTGATGGATAGGCTGTATTCTCAGTGATGTCACCGCTGATCTCTAGTGATGGATAGGCTGTATTCTCAGTGATGTCACCGCTGATCACTAGTGAAGGATAGGCTGTATTCTCAGTGATGTCATGTCACCGCTGATCACTAGTCATGGACAGGCTGTATTCTCAGTAATGTCACTGCTGATCTCTATTATATGGATAGGCTGTATTCTCAGTGATGTCACCGCTGATCTCTAGTGATGGATATTCTGTATTCTCAGTGATGTCACCGCTGATCACTAGTGAAGGATAGGCTGTATTCTCAGTGATGTCACCGCTGATTTTTAGTGATGGATAGGCTGTATTCTCAGTGAGGTCACCGCTTATCTCTAGTGATGGATAGGCTGTATTCTCAGTGATGTCACCGCTGATCTCTAGTGATGGATAGGTTGTATTCTCAGTGATGTCACCGCTGATTTTTAGTGATGGATAGGCTGTATTCTCAGTGATGTCACCGCTCATCTCTAGTGAATGGATAGGCTGTATTCTCAGTGATGTCACGGCTGATCTCGAGTGATGGATAGGCTGTATTCTCAGTGATGTCACCGCTGATCTCTAGTGATGGATAGGCTGTATTCTCAGTGATGTCACTGCTGATCTCTAGTGATGGATAGGCTGTATTCTCAGTGATGTCACCGCTGATCTCTATTGAAGGATAGGCTGTATTCTCAGTGATGTCACCGCTGATCTCTAGTGATGGATAGGCTGTATTCTCAGTGATGTCACCGCTGATCTCTAGTGATGGATAGGCTGTATTCTCAGTGATGTCACCGCTGATCTCTAGTGAATGGATAGGCTGTATTCTCAGTGATGTCACCGCTGATCTCTAGTGAATGGATAGGCTGTATTCTCAGTGATGTCACCGCTGATCTCTAGTGTATGGATAGGCTGTATTCTCAGTGATGTCACCGCTGATCTCTATTGAAGGATAGGCTGTATTCTCAGTGATGTCACCGCTGATCTCTAGTGATGGATAGGCTGTATTCTCAGTGATGTCACCGCTTATCTCTAGTGATGGATAGGCTGTATTCTCAGTGATGTCACCGCTGATCTCTTCTCTTTCAGCATGAACGGGAGCAGATAATGACGACAAATGTTTGGCTGACTCAGGTGAGTGTTCTGTGACTTGTAGTCCGCCGCCCCCTCTACATACATATTCATCCTGTAGCACGTGATGTCTTTTCTCTTTCCAATAGACTTTTTGTTACCATTGTGTAAGATCTCATCTTGCTGTCAGTGAATGGAGGAAGTCTCTCAGCTTGCCACGCTCTTGTCGCTGCAGTTTTGTTCCGTTGTGTCAGCGCAGACAGTCCTGTGTGAACTAAGGAGCCTGGACTCAGATCTGATACTTGTAATAACGCCAATATTTGGAGGGAGGCGCCATTGTTGTATATGAGCCATCTGTATGTGAGAGTTACCAGGCTGGCAGTGGTTTGTTGGTGACGGTTCGGACATGGGGTGATGATGGGGGTTGTAGTACTGTGTGATCTCCACTTACCACGACTCCGACAGTATCAGGCGCCGGGAAGTAACAGTGGAGAACCCCTTAAGCTTTACCGAACTGGTTGCAGATCCGTACAATACTGTAGACTAGTGGTCTGAAACTGCGGCCCTCCAGCTGTTGCAAAGCTACAACTCCCAGCATGTCCGGACAGCCTTTGGCTGTCCGGGCATGCTGGGAGTTGTAGTTTTGGGACAGCTGGAGGGCCACCATTTGAGACCACTGATATAGACAATGCAGATGGTGCACACTTAAAGGGGTACTCCGGTGGAAAACCTATTATTTTTTTTTAATCAACTGATGCCAGAAAGTTAAATAGATTTGTAAGGGGGGGGGGGTGTTTTTGGGGGTGAGGGGGGTTGGAGGGGAGGGGGGGTGTTGGGGGTGAGGGGGGTTGTTGGGGGGTGAGGGGGGTTGTTGGGGGTTCCACTTTAAGTGCACACCGCCGAGTCCTTCTCCCTCACTTACCTTTCTTTGGGTATAGTCGACATTCCACTGACTGCAGATTATCAGACAGAGGGACCCCAGACACTAGTCCATGTGGCCCTGAGGGTGTTTGGGGGGAGGTGAGCAAAGGGGGGTTGTTGGGGTGAGGGGGGGGGTTGTTGGGGGGTGAGGGGGGTTGGAGGAGGGGGTGTTGTTGGGGGGGAGGAGGGTTGTTGGGGGGGAGGGGGGGTTGTTGGGGTGAGGGGGGGTTGTTGGGGGTGAGGGGGGTTCCACTTTAAGTGCACACCGCCGAGGCCTTCTCCCTCACTTACCTTTCTTTGGGTATAGTCGACATTCCACTGACTGCAGATTATCAGACAGAGGGACCCCAGACACTAGTCCATGTGGCCCTGAGGATAACCCGTGCCTTCATCTTAAAGCTATAGGGCCCCTCAGCAATGCTATCCATCCCTAAAGTGCCCCTTGAGTTGTGGTACTATCTCGGCAGCAGGAGGATCAGGTGACTCAGTGTTTACCCCATTTGATGGTGTGAGGGCAGAATGTAGGGCTGTAATCTCCTCAGTGAGGTAAGTGGAGAGGGACACAGGGGCCCCGACTCCTTCCCTGACCAGAGGCCAGACTGACTGACTGACTGACTGCTGGGAATACTTCCCTATCCCTGAGGAGTAGGGCGGCAACAAGGATGGCTCTACTGATTGGCTGCAGAGAACATGTGACTAACTGACAGTTGGGAATTTCTTCTCTCTCCCTGAGGAGTAGGGCGGCAACAAGGAAGACTTCTCTGATTGGCTGCAGAGAACATGCGACCATTCACCAGCTCCTACAATTGTAAACAATTAACCCTTGCACAGATAAACACAATAAAATACATTTCTATCAGTCTCAGACCTATAATAGGGACCGGCACCCTGAGGGAGACCCCGACAGAGTTTAGGTAGAAAAGGTGATTCTGCTCCGGGACACCACACACTGATACATTGTAACAAACCATCATGTGCTGCTGTGTGTGGGAGGATTATCTAGGCTGGATACAATTGTGACGAACCCTCATCTGTGACTGTTGTATTCCCCATTCATTGGCAGTAATCAGAGATCTTATAAGATGCGGATGGTCTCGTCCTGAATATTATAATGTTATAATAATCTCCTAGGAATGGGAGGACTACCGGCTGACCTGGAACCCCGAGGAGTTCGACCACATGAAGAAGGTGCGGCTGCCCTCGAAACATATCTGGCTGCCGGACGTCGTCCTGTACAACAAGTGAGTGGAGCGCCCCCCGTAGGATGTGTATAACAGAGCGCCCCCGCAGGATGTGTATGACAGAGCGCCCCCGCAGGATGTGTATAACAGAGCGCCCCCCGCAGGATATGTATGACAGAGCGCCCCCCGCAGGATGTGTATGACAGAGCGCCCCCGCAGGATATGTATGACAGAGCGCCCCCCACAGGATGTGTATGACAGAGCGCCCCCCGCAGGATGTGTATAACAGAGCGCCCCCCGCAGGACGTGTATGACAGAGCGCCCCCCGCAGGATGTGTATGACAGAGCGCCCCCCGCAGGATGTGTATGACAGAGCGCCCCCCGCAGGATGTGTATGACAGAGCGCCCCCCGCAGGATGTGTATGACAGAGCGCCCACCCCGCAGGATGTGTATGACAGAGCGCCCCCCGCAGGATGTGTATGATAGAGCGCCCCCCGCAGGATGTGTATGACAGAGCGCCCCCCGCAGGATGTGTATGACAGAGCGCCCACCCCGCAGGATGTGTATGACAGAGCGCCCCCCGCAGGATGTGTATGACAGAGCGCCCCCGCAGGATGTGTATGACAGAGCGCCCCCGCAGAATGTGTATAACAGAGCGCCCCCGCAGGATATGTATGACAGAGCGCCCCCCGCAGGATGTGTATGACAGAGCGCCCCCCGCAGGATGTGTATGACAGAGCGCCCCCCGCAGGATGTGTATGACAGAGCGCCCACCCCGCAGGATGTGTATGACAGAGCGCCCCCCGCAGGATGTGTATGATAGAGCGCCCCCCGCAGGATGTGTATGACAGAGCGCCCCCCGCAGGATGTGTATGACAGAGCGCCCCCGCAGGATGTGTATGACAGAGCGCCCCCGCAGAATGTGTATAACAGAGCGCCCCCGCAGGATATGTATGACAGAGCGCCCCCCGCAGGATGTGTATGACAGAGCGCCCCCCGCAGGATGTGTATGACAGAGCGCCCCCCGCAGGATGTGTATGACAGAGCGCCCACCCCGCAGGATGTGTATGACAGAGCGCCCCCCGCAGGATGTGTATGATAGAGCGCCCCCCGCAGGATGTGTATGACAGAGCGCCCACCCCGCAGGATGTGTATGACAGAGCGCCCCCCGCAGGATGTGTATGACAGAGCGCCCTCCGCAGGATGTGTATGACAGAGCGCCCCCCGCAGGATGTGTATAACAGACCGCCCCCCGCAGGATGTGTATGACTGAGCGCCCCCCGCAGGATGTGTATGACAGAGCGCCCCTCGCAGGATGTGTATGACAT
The DNA here is from genome assembly GCF_029499605.1 of Hyla sarda. Taxonomy (NCBI): domain Eukaryota; kingdom Metazoa; phylum Chordata; class Amphibia; order Anura; family Hylidae; genus Hyla; species Hyla sarda. The sequence goes on from NC_079199.1 coordinate 105,016,205, forward strand.
AGCGCCCCCCGCAGGATGTGTATGACATAGCGCCCCCCGTAGGATGTGTATAACAGAGGGCCCCCGCAGGATGTGTATGACAGAGCGCCCCCGCAGAATGTGTATAACAGAGCGCCCCCGCAGGATGTGTATGACAGAGCGCCCCCCGCAGGATGTGTATGACAGAGCGCCCCCCGCAGGATGTGTATGACAGAGCGCCCCCGCAGGATGTGTATGACAGAGCGCCCCCGCAGGATGTGTATGACACAGCGCCCCCCGCAGGATGTGTATGACAGAGCGCCCCCCGCAGGATGTGTATGACAGAGCGCCCCCCGCAGGATGTGTATAACAGAGCGCCCCCCGCAGGATGTGTATAACAGAGCGCCCCCCGCAGGATGTGTATGACAGAGCGCCCCCGCAGGATGTGTATGACAGAGCGCCCCCGCAGGATGTGTATGACAGAGCGCCCCCCGCAGGATGTGTATAACAGAGCGCCCCCCGCAGGATGTGTATAACAGAGCACCCCCGCAGGATATGTATGACAGAGCGCCCCCGCAGGATGTGTATGACAGAGCGCCCCCCGCAGGATGTGTATGACAGAGCGCCCACCCCGCAGGATGTGTATGACAGAGTGCCCCCCGCAGGATGTGTATGACAGAGCGCCCCTCGCAGGATGTGTATAACAGAGAGCCCCCCGCAGGATGTGTATGACAGAGTGCCCCCGCAGGATGTGTATGACAGAGCGCCCCCCCCCCCGCAGGATGTGTATGACAGAGCGCCCCCCCCCGCAGGATGTGTATGACAGAGCGCCCCCCGCAGGATGTGTATGACAGAGCGTCCCCCGCAGGATGTGTATAACAGAGCGCCCCCCACAGGATGTGTATGACAGAGCGCCCCCCGCAGGATGTGTATAACAGAGCGCCCCCCGCAGGATGTGTATGACAGAGCGCCCCCCGCAGGATGTGTATAACAGAGCGCCCCCGCAGGATGTGTATGACAGAGCGCCCCCCGCAGGATGTGTATAACAGAGCGCCCCCCGCAGGATGTATATGACAGAGCGCCCCCGCAGGATGTGTATAACAGAGCGCCCCCGCAGGATATGTATGACAGAGCGCCCCCGCAGGATGTGTATGACAGAGCGCCCCCCGCAGGATGTGTATGACAGAGCGCCCCCCGCAGGATGTGTATGACAGAGCGCCCCCGCAGGATATGTATGACAGAGCGCCCCCCGTAGGATGTGTATAACAGAGCGCCCCGCAGGATGTGTATGACAGAGCGCCCCCGCAGGATGTGTATAACAGAGCGCCCCCGCAAGATATGTATGACAGAGCGCCCCCCGCAGGATGTGTATGACAGAGCGCCCCCCGCAGGATGTGTATGACAGAGCGCCCCCCGCAGGATGTGTATGACAGAGCGCCCCCCGCAGGATGTGTATGACAGAGCGCCCACCCCGCAGGATGTGTATGACAGAGCGCCCCCACAGGATGTGTATGACAGAGCACCCCCGCAGGATGTGTATGACAGAGCGCCCACCCCCCAGGATGTGTATGACAGAGCGCCCTCCGCAGGATGTGTATGACAGAGCGCCCTCCGCAGGATGTGTATGACAGAGCGCCCCCCGCAGGATGTGTATAACAGAGTGCCCCCTGCAGGATGTGTATAACAGAGCGCCCTCCGCAGGATGTGTATGACAGAGCGCCCCCCGCAGGATGTGTATAACAGAGCACCCTCCGCAGGATGTGTATGACAGAGCGCCCCCCGCAGGATGTGTATGGCAGAGCGCCCTCCGCAGGATGTGTATGACAGAGCGCCCCCCGCAGGATGTGTTTGACAGAGCGCCCCCCGCAGGATGTGTATAACAGCGCGCCCCCGCAGGATGTGTATGACAGAGTGCCCCCCGCAGGATGTGTATGACAGAGCGCCCCCCGCAGGATGTGTATAACAGAGCGCCCCCCGCAGGATGTGTATGACAGAGCGCCCCCCCGCAGGATGTGTATAACAGAGCGCCCCCCGCAGGATGTGTATGACAGAGCGTCCCCCGCAGGATGTGTATAACAGACCGTCCCCCGCAGGATGTGTATGACAGAGCGCCCCCCACAGGATGTGTATGACAGAGCGCCCCCCGCAGGATGTGTATGACAGAGCGCCCCCCACAGGATGTGTATGACAGAGCGCCCCCCGCAGGATGTGTATGACAGAGCGCCCCCCCCCGCAGGATGTGTATGACACAGCGCCCTCCCCCCCGCAGGATGTGTATAACAGACCGCCCTCCGCAGGATGTGTATGACAGAGCGCCCCCCGCAGGATGTGTATGACAGAGCGCCCCCCGCAGGATGTGTATGACATAGCGCCCCCCGAAGGATGTGTATGACAGAGCGCCCCCCGCAGGATGTGTATGACAGAGCGCCCCCGCAGGATGTGTATGACAGAGCGCCCCCCGCAGGATGTGTATGACAGAGCGCCCCCCGAAGGATGTGTATGACAGAGCGCCCTCCGCAGAATGTGTATAACAGAGCACCCTCCGCAGGATGTGTATGACAGAGCACCCCCCGCAGGATGCCTATGACAGAGCGCCCCCCCGCAGGATGTGTATAACAGAGCGCCCCCCGCAGGATGTGTATGACAGAGCACCCCCCACAGGATGTGTATGACAGAGCGCCCCCCCGCAGGATGTGTATGACAGAGCGCCCCCCCCCGCAGGATGTGTATGACAGAGCGCCCCCCCCCCCCCCGCAGGATGTGTATGACAGAGCGCCCTCCCCCCCGCAGGATGTGTATAACAGAGCGCCCCCCGCAGGATGTGTATGACAGAGCGCCCCCCGCAGGATGTGTATGACAGAGCGCCCCCCGCAGGATGTGTATGACAGAGCGCCCCCCGCAGGATGTATATGATAGAGATCACATGTTATATGAAGTAGAGCGCCCCCCGCAGGATGTATATGATAGAGATCACATGTTATATGAAGTAGAGCGCCCCCCGCAGGATGTATATGATAGAGATCACATGTTATATCGAGTAGAGCGCCCCCCGCAGGATGTATATGATAGAGATCACATGTTATATGGAGTAGAGCGCCCCCCGCAGGATGTATATGATAGAGATCACATGTTATAGGGAGTAGAGCGCCCCCGCAGGATGTATATGATAGAGATCACATGTTATAGGGAGTAGAGCGCCCCCCGCAGGATGTATATGATAGAGATCACATGTTATATGGAGTAGAGCGCCCCCCGCAGGATATATATGATAGAGATCACATGTTATAGGGAGTAGAGCGCCCCCCGCAGGATGTATATGATAGAGATCACATGTTATAGGGAGTAGAGCGCCCCCCGCAGGATGTATATGATAGAGATCACATGTTATATGGAGTAGAGCGCCCCCCCGCAGGATATATATGATAGAGATCACATGTTATATGGAGTAGAGCGCCCCCGCAGGATGTATATGATAGAGATCACATGTTATAGGGAGTAGAGCGCCCCCCGCAGGATGTATATGATAGAGATCACATGTTATAGTGAGTAGAGCGCCCCCCGCAGGATGTGTATGATAGAGATCACATGTTATAGGGAGTAGAGCGCCCCCCACAGGATATATATGATAGAGATCACATGTTATAGGGAGTAGAGCGCCCCCCGCAGGATGTATATGATAGAGATCACATGTTATATGGAGTAGAGCGCCCCCCGCAGGATATATATGATAGAGATCACATGTTATATGGAGTAGAGCGCCCCCCGCAGGATGTATATGATAGAGATCACATGTTATAGGGAGTAGAGCGCCCCCCGCAGGATGTATATGATAGAGATCACATGTTATATGGAGTAGAGCGCCCCCCCGCAGGATGTATATGATAGAGATCACATGTTATATGGAGTAGAGCGCCCCCCGCAGGATGTTGTATGATAGAGATCACATGTTATATGGAGTAGAGCGCCCCCCGCAGGATGTGTATGATAGAGATCACATGTTATATGGAGTAGAGCGCCCCCCGCAGGATGTATATGATAGAGATCACATGTTATATGGAGTAGAGCGCCCCCCGCAGGATGTATATGATAGAGATCACATGTTATAGGGAGAAGAGCGCCCCCCGCAGGATGTATATGATAGAGATCACATGTTATATGGAGTAGAGCGCCCCCCGCAGGATGTATATGATAGAGATCACATGTTATATGGAGTAGAGCGCCCCCCGCAGGATATATATGATAGAGATCACATGTTATATGGAGTAGAGCGCCCCCCGCAGGATGTGTATGATAGAGATCACATGTTATAGGGAGTAGAGCGCCCCCCCGCAGGATGTATATGATAGAGATCACATGTTATAGGGAGTAGAGCGCCCCCCGCAGGATGTATATGATAGAGATCACATGTTATATGGAGTAGAGCGCCCCCCGCAGGATGTATATGATAGAGATCACATGTTATATGGAGTAGAGCGCCCCCCGCAGGATGTATATGATAGAGATCACATGTTATATGGAGGTAGAGCGCCCCCCGCAGGATGTGTATGATAGAGATCACATGTTATATGGAGTAGAGCGCCCCCCGCAGGATGTATATGATAGAGATCACATGTTATAGGGAGTAGAGCGCCCCCCGCAGGATGTATATGATAGAGATCACATGTTATATGGAGTAGAGCGCCCCCCGCAGGATGTATATGATAGAGATCACATGTTATAGGGAGTAGAGCGCCCCCCGCAGGATGTGTATGATAGAGATCACATGTTATAGGGAGTAGAGCGCCCCCCGCAGGATGTATATGATAGAGATCACATGTTATATGGAGTAGAGCGCCCCCCGCAGGATGTATATGATAGAGATCACATGTTATATGGAGTAGGAGCGCCCCCCGCAGGATGTATATGATAGAGATCACATGTTATAGGGAGTAGAGCGCCCCCCGCAGGATGTATATGATAGAGATCACATGTTATAGGGAGTAGAGCGCCCCCCGCAGGATGTATATGATAGAGATCACATGTTATATGGAGTAGAGCGCCCCCCGCAGGATGTATATGATAGAGATCACATGTTATATGGAGTAGAGCGCCCCCCGCAGGATGTATATGATAGAGATCACATGTTATATGGAGTAGAGCGCCCCCCGCAGGATGTATATGATAGAGATCACATGTTATATGGAGTAGAGCGCCCCCCGCAGGATGTATATGATAGAGATCACATGTTATATGGAGTAGAGCGCCCCCCGCAGGATGTATATGATAGAGATCACATGTTATATGGAGTAGAGCGCCCCCCGCAGGATGTATATGATAGAGATCACATGTTATATGGAGTAGAGCGCCCCCCGCAGGATGTGATATGATAGAGATCACATGTTATAGGGAGTAGAGCGCCCCCCGCAGGATGTATATGATAGAGATCACATGTTATAGGGAGTAGAGCGCCCCCCGCAGGATGTATATGATAGAGATCACATGTTATAGGGAGTAGAGCGCCCCCCGCAGGATGTATATGATAGAGATCACATGTTATATGGAGTAGAGCGCCCCCCGCAGGATGTATATGATAGAGATCACATGTTATATGGAGTAGAGCGCCCCCCGCAGGATGTATATGATAGAGATCACATGTTATATGGAGTAGAGCGCCCCCCGCAGGATGTGTATGATAGAGATCACATGTTATATGGAGTAGAGCGCCCCCCGCAGGATGTATATGATAGAGATCACATGTTATATGGAGTAGAGCGCCCCCCCGCAGGATGTATATGATAGAGATCACATGTTATAGGGAGTAGAGCGCCCCCCGCAGGATGTATATGATAGAGATCACATGTTATATGGAGTAGAGCGCCCCCCGCAGGATGTATATGATAGAGATCACATGTTATATGGAGTAGAGCGCCCCCCGCAGGATGATATATGATAGAGATCACATGTTATATGGAGTAGAGCGCCCCCCGCAGGATGTGTATGATAGAGATCACATGTTATAGGGAGTAGAGCGCCCCCCGCAGGATGTATATGATAGAGATCACATGTTATAGGGAGTAGAGCGCCCCCCGCAGGATGTATATGATAGAGATCACATGTTATATGGAGTAGAGCGCCCCCCGCAGGATGTATATGATAGAGATCACATGTTATATGGAGTAGAGCGCCCCCCGCAGGATGTATATGATAGAGATCACATGTTATATGGAGTAGAGCGCCCCCCGCAGGATGTGTATGATAGAGATCACATGTTATATGGAGTAGAGCGCCCCCCGCAGGATGTATATGATAGAGATCACATGTTATAGGGAGTAGAGCGCCCCCCGCAGGATGTATATGATAGAGATCACATGTTATATGGAGTAGAGCGCCCCCCGCAGGATGTATATGATAGAGATCACATGTTATATGGAGTAGAGCGCCCCCCGCAGGATGTAGTATGATAGAGATCACATGTTATAGGGAGTAGAGCGCCCCCCGCAGGATGTATATGATAGAGATCACATGTTATATGGGAGTAGAGCGCCCCCCGCAGGATGTATATGATAGAGATCACATGTTATATGGAGTAGAGCGCCCCCCCGCAGGATGTATATGATAGAGATCACATGTTATAGGGAGTAGAGCGCCCCCCGCAGGATGTATATGATAGAGATCACATGTTATAGGGAGTAGAGCGCCCCCCGCAGGATGTATATGATAGAGATCACATGTTATATGGAGTAGAGCGCCCCCCGCAGGATGTATATGATAGAGATCACATGTTATATGGAGTAGAGCGCCCCCCGCAGGATGTATATGATAGAGATCACATGTTATATGGAGTAGAGCGCCCCCCGCAGGATATATATGATAGAGATCACATGTTATATGGAGTAGAGCGCCCCCCGCAGGATGTGTATGATAGAGATCACATGTTATAGGGAGTAGAGCGCCCCCCGCAGGATGTATATGATAGAGATCACATGTTATAGGGAGTAGAGCGCCCCCGCAGGATGTATATGATAGAGATCACATGTTATATGGAGTAGAGCGCCCCCCGCAGGATGTATATGATAGAGATCACATGTTATATGGAGTAGAGCGCCCCCCGCAGGATATATATGATAGAGATCACATGTTATATGGAGTAGAGCGCCCCCCGCAGGATGTATATGATAGAGATCACATGTTATATGGAGTAGAGCGCCCCCCGCAGGATGTATATGATAGAGATCACATGTTATATGGAGTAGAGCGCCCCCCGCAGGATGTATATGATAGAGATCACATGTTATATGGAGTAGAGCGCCCCCCGCAGATGTGTATGATAGAGATCACATGTTATAGGGAGTAGAGCGCCCCCCGCAGGATGTATATGATAGAGATCACATGTTATATGGAGTAGAGCGCCCCCCGCAGGATGTATATGATAGAGATCACATGTTATATGGAGTAGAGCGCCCCCCGCAGGATGTGTATGATAGAGATCACATGTTATAGGGAGTAGAGCGCCCCCCGCAGGATGTATATGATAGAGATCACATGTTATATGGAGTAGAGCGCCCCCCGCAGGATGTATATGATAGAGATCACATGTTATATGGAGTAGAGCGCCCCCCGCAGGATGTGTATGATAGAGATCACATGTTATATGGAGTAGAGCGCCCCCCGCAGGATGTATATGATAGAGATCACATGTTATATGGAGTAGAGCGCCCCCCGCAGGATGTATATGATAGAGATCACATGTTATATGGAGTAGAGCGCCCCCCGCAGGATGTATATGATAGAGATCACATGTTATATGGAGTAGAGCGCCCCCCGCAGGATGTATATGATAGAGATCAACATGTTATATGGAGTAGAGCGCCCCCCGCAGGATGTATATGATAGAGATCACATGTTATATGGAGTAGAGCGCCCCCCGCAGGATGTATATGATAGAGATCACATGTTATATGGAGTAGAGCGCCCCCCGCAGGATGTATATGATAGAGATCACATGTTATATGGAGTAGAGCGCCCCCCGCAGGATGTATATGATAGAGATTCACATGTTATATGGAGTAGAGCGCCCCCCGCAGGATGTATATGATAGAGATCACATGTTATATGGAGTAGAGCGCCCCCCGCAGGATGTATATGATAGAGATCACATGTTATATGGAGTAGAGCGCCCCCCGCAGGATGTGTATGATAGAGATCACATGTTATATGGAGTAGAGCGCCCCCCGCAGGAGTATATGATAGAGATCACATGTTATATGGCAGTAGAGCGCCCCCCGCAGGATGTATGATAGAGATCACATGTTATATGGAGTAGAGCGCCCCCCGCAGGATGTTTATGATAGAGATCACATGTTATAGGGAGTAGAGCGCCCCCCGCAGGATGTATTATGATAGAGATCACATGTTATATGGAGTAGAGCGCCCCCCGCAGGATGTGTATGATAGAGATCACATGTTATATGGAGTAGAGCGCCCCCCGCAGGATGTATATGATAGAGATCACATGTTATAGGGAGTAGAGCGCCCCCCGCAGGATGTATATGATAGAGATCACATGTTATATGGAGTAGAGCGCCCCCCGCAGGATGTATATGATAGAGATCACATGTTATATGGAGTAGAGCGCCCCCCGCAGGATGTATATGATAGAGATCACATGTTATATGGAGTAGAGCGCCCCCGCAGGATTGTATATGATAGAGATCACATGTTATATGGAGTAGAGCGCCCCCCGCAGGATGTATATGATAGAGATCACATGTTATATGGAGTTAGAGCGCCCCCGCAGGATGTATATGATAGAGATCACATGTTATATGGAGTAGAGCGCCCCCCGCAGGATGTATATGATAGAGATCACATGTTATATGGAGTAGAGCGCCCCCGCAGGATGTAATATGATAGAGATCACATGTTATATGGAGTTAGAGCGCCCC